>NC_056700.1:22256530-22461522 GCF_018831695.1 Puntigrus tetrazona
AGGATCAATATGATATGTGCCTCTATTTTCTTTGTCTGTGTCAGCAGCTGAATGCTGTGTTTCATCAGTTCATCAGATCACATCAGAGAAACACTGAGTCCTGATCTTTTTGGTCATGCAGCTGAACCAGCAGAAAGTGTCCGTCTTGTATAGCTGCAGAATTAATGATAAACGAGTACAGGAATCACCTCAGCTCCTTATTCGGAGAGATAAACCCGGGCTGGAAAAGTAAGCAGAATTTATTCAACACCTTCTGCTGTAATTCAGAAGCTATGAACGGAAAGACCCGTGTGACTCTAATATTTCATCCTCATGTGGTGTGTTTTGGGTGCTGATGTGCTTTTTCTTGTTCTTCTTTCATAAATAGCTATTTTGCATGTAAACCATTTGGCTCAAAATCTAAGTGGGCATGTTTAAAGTCACCGCTAGTGTGGGTTATGAAAGGTTAATATTTTGCTTTTGGGAGTCCCCTGCAACACTTCCAGTGTCTTATAATATGCATTTATTTTTACCTTACTTGCTCAACGACTTCAAAATAAGTCACTCAATGATTAATTTTTGCTATCAGTGTTTATGAGCGCTGTGCTGCTTTGTGTACAGCTGTGACCAGAGACACAGCTATATTACGGCCCCCAAAAGCAGCACCTAGTGGCTAAGAATGTGTCATGTTGACATCAACATGAAATGTCTTGAGATTCGTTTTAAAAAACAACTTAACTTTTGAGAGACAATAACTTGATACACTGTGCACTTTCAGATTTAAAACTGCAGAATGTTTTCATTCACAGAAAGGTCATTTTCAAAAATCCATAACAGGGGCACTCTGCAAAAAAAAACTGGAGATGAAGGGCAGTGGAATGGATTGAAAGTCTAAAGATGAGTTTGTGTTGCGTTGGGTCTGAGATGTTTACATAGAAAACACAAATGCAAACCATGCTTTTTATGTAAATGTCTCCCTAGACTCTGCACACCATGAAAAAAAAAAAAAAAAAAAAGCCTGGCTTGTGTCACCAAATCCAATCAGAAAAAAACTCTGCCTTTTTCTTTGCGTTTGCTGACATAAGGTTGGCTGACGTATCTTGGGAGCACCTTTGCTCCGTTTCATTTCTCTTGAAACAGGCCTCGCAAGCAGGAAATGTCTCACCTTGCTGAACATGAGAGCAAAAACACACTTTACTCTCATGAAAAAAGTTTTTGTCTGAAGTAAACTGACACTGACTCCTTCAGGCACAGTGTTAGCAATGCATCGCAAATCGTGGTCTATCACACAGTTATAGAGGAGCATTATGGGTTTCTCACACCTGAAGTTTATAATGCTGTTGCAGTAGTCAATAGTGAGATTGACTGGCCGAGAAAAAAAGTTTTATGATTGTATTTTGTAGCTGTCTGTAACAGCACAGGTAAATTTATCTACAAGTTCAACCAGAAGTGCTGAAAGTATATGCTATTCCAGAAATCGGTCTCTTAATGTAGACTTTGTTTGAAGCAATGAGGTGTCATTCAAAAAGGTTAACAAAATGGCTTGCTGACACAAGCTTTCTCTCTTTCTTTAGCTTGCCCTCCGGGGACGTTCAAGTCCAGTCAAGGAACGGGTTTGTGTCTTCAGTGTCCGTCCAACAGCAGGTCCACGTCTGAAGCGGCCACTATCTGCGTCTGCAGGAACGGCTACTACCGAGCAGACGGAGAACAGCCAGACATGCCCTGCACCAGTAAGTCATTATAATCATCATCATATTACTGTTATTGTCATTATCATTAGCATTAAACAGAAGCGGTCAGGTCATAACATCGTTTCAGAAACAGTTTGAGAGCACAGGTCTGCACTGACAGTAAGTTGGGAACCAAACCGAGCTTGCTAATGAGATCTTATCAGCCCACCTGACCAGACACATCATGCCCATTCAAGCAGTTAGTTGCATTTCTTGGATATGCATGTCCTTCCTACTATATGTGGCTCTTTTTCACGTTTACGAGGAAGCTATTCTGTTTTTGTGAGTTTTGGTTTCAAATGAAACAAATTGAATCCATTACTGAGACGCTGTGAGGCTTACAAAACTGCTGTTTACACACACACACACACACACACACACACACACACACACACACACACACTTACCTAAAGCGTTTTAATTAACATTATACAGTTCTCGTGTATAATTTGAGCAATAGATTTCCCAATTCTTCAGTCAGAAAATCAGTGCCGCAGAGAAAGTTTATTCTTGGGTGCCTGCATTAATATGTTTATTTGTTTACAAAAACTTTAACATTTTTTAAACTACTTCAATGTCATGATTTGTTTACTCATTATTCACTGAATCGGGATCTTCCTAAAAACTCATTTTAGGAGCCTAATGCTTTTTGCTTAATGCTTTTTTGAGCTTGATGCTAAATACTACACAGTCACGGTTCTCAGTATTTTATAAATTAACTTTTGGCCATTGGCCATTGGTTACTTAATTTCATACATAAATACGCTGTGTCTGACTGTGTCCTGTGGTGTGACAGTAAAAATGTAAAAAATATACACAAATAACATGAGAAAAGTGTATCTTCATTCTTAGGATTAAAATGATAATTTTTGTTGCCGTGGCCTCTCTAAAGTAGTGGACATTTGAAATTGTGCAAAAAATGATCTTGTCTAGATTATTTGTGTCTGTATATAGTATTACATGGTCTCTTGTACCTTACCACTGAAGATCAGTATTTTTTTTGTGTATATGCTGTCCCGAAGAGCTCCGGAGACAGCGCTCTCAGCATTTTAATTCACCATTTAGAGTCTAAAATGGCGTTCAGTGAAATATATACAGATGGCAATTTGCGATTTAGCCCAACACCTGCTCTGAGAAAGGCCTGTGCTAGCACCTGGTCAGTTTAGTTTCTCAAACAGTGATTCAAAACGACTATTTCTCCATGCAGTGCTGCTTGAAATTGCTTACGGAGCGTCTAGCGACTACAGGGAGACTTTAAAATATATGTACGTAAAAAAGGAAACCAGTCTGCGATATGATTAACACGATGATTGATTGCTGAGAGAGAGAGTTCACAGGAATCTGTCATGTACTGAATGACATCATCTCAACCTCGGTGAGAAGAAAACACCATATCTTCCATTTCTAGCACTTTTTTGTCCCTTCTTTCAGCTCCTCGGGGGGTTGAGTGGACGGCTGTCTCAGTCTCGGGCTCACTGTACTCCTGTCTCTCTCTCTCTGGGGGCTCGTGGTTCTCTCTGCGGGACTGGTTCGAATCGCCTCGAGCCTCCATCAGAACTTAAATTATTTCCTCAGAAATGTCTGCCGGGAGTGTGTGAGTGTGTGTGTTGATGGCTGACAGCTCACTGGTTAATTGGAGGAAGCCGGACAGCACAATTCTCAAGATTAATTCTCCAGGAGCTATGTGGCGACCAGCTCTGTTCTGGGGTTTGTGTGCGTGTGTAGATAGAGCATTCTCTCTTGGATTTAGTTGTTTCGACTGGCCGAGCAAGAGCACAACTTGTTATCTGGGGCTGGGTTGGCGACAGGTCTTGGTTCGATGCAGCTAATGCGTCTAGGTTGACACGGAACGCTGGTTGCTGTGAAAGTATGTGGAAGTTTTCTCGGGCTGTACTTTGAGAAGAAAATTGTCCCCAGAAGTGAGCTAAAACTAACGAAAGCTTCATTTGGGACTGCCCAAGAGCATCCTCAATTGGGAAGCAGACAAATTAAAAAATGCTTGTTTGTTTAAAATGTATTTACTAGAATTTTTAGGGCTACTTTTAGGATGTGGGTAAGTGTTAGTCTGTTGACATTATAATTAGTTCTATATTAAAACAATGAAGGTCTATTGCTTGTCCTCAGATAAGAGTATGTGTGTGGATGAAGCATTCTTTCTTGGATTTAACAGTTTCATTTGGCCAAACAAGAGCAGAACTTGTTATCAGAGGATTGGCTGGCCAACAGAGACCAGTCTGGATGGGATGTAACTAATATGTCTAGGCTTACATGGAATGCTGGTTATATTATATTGTAGGTTTAATTAGTGCAAAATTGTTGCAAAAGTTTGCTGAATCTGAAAATCCTGGCTTTAGGGGTCTCTCGGGACATCTTCAATTGTAAATAAATTCATGAAGTAATAAAATAATGCTTTTTAGTGATTTTTTTTATGGTTCGAGATAGCTGCATTATTGTACGTTTAAAAGCAAGGTGAATCTGGTAGGCACTCATAGAATGAAACTACCCGTTTTAGTGCCATGCTGGTAACCTGACCTAACGTCATACTGACATATGAATATAAATTATTAATATTTAATACTTTGTCAGTTAATGAATGCATCATGACTGATTTTAAATAAATAACTAAGCAATTAAATAAATAAATAAAGTTTCTCTATTGAGCTCCATCTTCCTTTTTATTTTCCGTCTCTCTGCATCTCACTTTGTTTGCGTTTACTTTTTTCACTACCTGTCACTTTCCCAATTCAGCCATCTACTGTTATGTACTGAACTGTCTCCACCTTGTTGAAATTAATGTCCAATTCATATCAAAATTAGTACAATAATTACATCATGACAGTGTGTTAAAGAACATTGCTAATACTGTGCATGTTATTACATCATCTTACATGTCTTACCAAAATAAACCATGTTTTATTACAGCATTTGGTTTTTTTTATAGTTTTTCTACACATTACGTAGTTAGACTATGGTTAGTGTGGCAAAACAATGTTTAATTTGCTGTCAGAAGAAACCTTTTGGCGGAGACGTGCACCTAATCGCCTCGCCAGCCAAGACCAACCGATTCATGATTTATTATAGATTTGTCATTGAATGGTGATCCACCAAAACTTAAGTCGCAAGCCAGGTAATGCAAGAAGTGGAAAGTACAGATATTTGTGTTAAAATGTAAGCAGTAAAAGTAAAAGTCACTGCACAAACCTATTTACGGAACCTTTATTTTTAAGTATGTAGGTTCGTGTCCATGTGAATCACATCTACACACACACACACACACACACACTAACCACTAAGTACTAAGTGATTGCGTTTAGTGAGATCCCCGGAAAACACCTTTGTGTATTTCTCAGAGCCAGTACACACACACACACACACACACACACACTCACACAGACGGTTGACCTGCAGGAGTCAGTGTTGTGTGTACAGGTGCGGTGAACAGGACTGTAAAGCAGTGTAATTGCTTTGCTGCCGTTAATCCTCTGCCAGCGACGTCTGACTCGCTGTGATTCTGCTATGAGCTTAAGCCTGTGTACACACACAACACACACTCCCGCTCGCTTTCTTCCGCAGCCCGCGTGACACACAGTGCCACAAACTCACACACACACACACAGAGGCCCTAAAAAGTCAAATGTCTACAAACAAACGATGCTAGAGCTTTTCTCAGACTTGTGTTCACTTTTCAGAGGCGGTTGTTGTGATTTTTAGCGGATGCATGAAGTCAGGCGACCTACAGTGTGATTGCGTTTACACAGCTTTTCACAGAATTTGAATTGGCTAAAGTTTGCCTTGAAGTACATATTTTTAATTTCCAAATGCTGTGGATTCAGTCGCTGAATAATAAATAGAGCATGTTTTCAGCAAGTGTGCAGTGCGCTGCTAGCTTTCTCATTAGTGCTGTTTCACTCATTAATGTCATTTCTGTTGAGCGTCATCTTATAAATGAGTTCACAGTTGAAGAAGCGGCAAAGAAAAGCTCCTTTCTCTATTTTTTTACTAATAAACAGGCTTATTCCAGTCTAAAATACATTAATGTCATGTTTTGGTAGCTATCGCACATAGTAAATGCGAGAAAATGAGCAGTTTATTAACCAGAACATCATGTTCACAAAATATATAAATAAATCCTTCTCAAGTGAAATAATCGTAAAATACAATCAGTATCACATAAAGTATATACTCATGTCCCTTGTATTATTAGAAATGTTTAATTTAATGTTAAAACATTTCAAACATTTTGTTGTCACATTTGATAAATGAAATGTGTCCTCACTGAATACAAATATTACTTTTATATGGATTTATAAAATATCAAGTCAATAAGCTTCATTTATTCAAATAGAAATAATATATTTTGCAACAACTTCATAAATATTTTTAATATCACTTCATATCAATTTAATGTGTCCTGTCTGAATTAAATTCTAAAAAAAAAAAAAAAAAAAAAATATATATATATATATATATATATATATATATATATATATATATATATATATATTTTTTTTTTTTTTTTAATTATATATATATATATATATATATATATATATATATATATATATGCATTTAAAAAATCTGACCCCAAATGTTGAATATTTGATATTTATATAAACACATACGATTGGAATTGCATCATAAAGTACTCCACTGAGAAAACTGAGAAAAAAACCAATAAAGATTGTGTAGCTTTTTTTTGTAAGTGTTGTAAAACAAAACCGATTTATCCTCATCGTCTAAGACAGGAAGTGGTAGCAGCCGTCTGGTTGGCCTCTTGCCAGTGTGTCTGAGCGAGAGAGAGTTAAATGTGCAATAAATCCAGCAGCAGCCAGTCGATTCCTTATCATCCACATGTCCATTTCCAGATTAATCTCCTCATGTCTGTCACTGGTCCTCAGTGTGTCTGTCTCGCTCATCCTCACATCTCTGATGCTTTGATACTCACTCACAGGATTTGGTTTTAATCTTGTAGAGAGCATCACAAACACAGTGTGTGCGTGTGAGCTTGAAACCTTGAGAAGTGGATGTTGTCTACATTTCATTAACATAGGCAGCAACTCTTTTTTTATATTTGCAGGAATCTCTTCGGTCAAACCTCCATAGTTGTCAAGAAGATTGAAAATGTTGAGAGCAAACAGAAAAAAAAAAAATAATAATTCAGATTCACCAAAACGATAAACAGCAATATTTGATTTGTAAAGATTTTTGATTGTTTTTATTTTATTTTATTTTTCTTTTTAAAATATTTTATATGCCAGTGACGCAAAGCTGAATTTTCTTCAGAGAGAACAATAGAACAGTAGATAGCATAATAGATCGATCTATAGACTGACAGAACGATAAAAAGAATGATAGAATGACAGATAAAAAGATGGAACTAGATAGATAGATAGATAGATAGATAGATAGATAGATAGATAGATAGATAGATAGATAGATAGATTGGTTGACTGGTTGATTGGTCGATTGGTTGATTGGTCGATTGGTCGATTGATTTTGTTCCCCATTCAGAAAAAGGTGCCACAGATATTTTCAAAAGCTCCACAAGGGTCCATAAATGTGCAGCTCTCTCTGCTCTGTTAGCAGGGAGTGTTTCATTCAGACAGTGAGCTGGTCACTATCCAAACAGAGAGGCTTTGCTTACACCACAGTTAACACCCAAAGCACTGTTTGATTAGGTGCTACGGCAGCAAAGATGTCTTACTCACTATATCTCACAGTCAGGCTTAAGGAAGGCAGAGGGAAAAAGGCAAAGAGCGAGAGACGGGAGCAGAAAAAGAGCAAGTGAAAAAAGAGGAGGTGGGTCATATCTGGAACTAGGCCAGAAGATGTGTGTGAGGAGAATGAGGCCATGAGGTACAGCCAGCTCTAACACAATTAGCCGCCTCCCAGAGGAAATCCACACACACTAAGAGCAACTTCACCACACACACACACACACACACACACACACACACAAACACCACTATAAATGACAGCATATGCACGGATGCACTCATACTGTACATTTACCTCCTGGTGTGTTATGCCTTATGTGTGTGCGCGTTCTTAAAAAAAAGACCACCATTGCTGTTGACCACCATTTTGCATATGACTCTGCCTTGCTGATTTGTACCAAAGAGGTCGGACCGGTTTGTACTACAAATATCCAGCATCCCCCGCAAATAAGCATTCATAAACAGACTCTAAAACAGGGAATTGTCCCACTGTGATAAGCACTAATTTTGTGGGCCCGTTATCACAAATAACTGATTAGTATAATTCCTTTAGTGAACGGGGTGCTAAAACTACACGGATTGTGAGTGCAAATTAATCACGCTATCAGTGGGTGCAGTCTTGATGAATTCATTTTATTTTGATATAAACTGCCATGCTATATAGTACATGCAAATACAATTGTTCGAAAAGTTTGTGGCCAAAACATTAATGTGTAATAAATTTTGTGTTACAATATTGGCTTCAGCGAATCTTTTTCTCTCTCTTTCTCTCTCACTCACACACACACACACACACACACACACACATATATATATATATATATGTATATGTATATGTGTGTGTATGTGAAGCTGTCAGAAGTCTTCTGTTCAAGTTTCAGCCTCCTCGTATGATTTGCTAATCATCAGGGTCGTCAGAGTTCGAGGTCAGTTCTGTCATCGGCGCTCCCTGTTCAGGGTCCCAGTAGCCCCTGATCTATCCCATAAGGCCCTGCTTTCACAATAGCTCATTGTGTCTCGGTCTGAGTGAAATCATTCTTCTCTTGCTTCAAGACCTGGAACGTCTCCTGGCCGAGTCTGATGTTTCAAGGAGAAGTCAGTCAAATGCTCTTGTGGAAGTGGCTGGTCACGAAAATCAAACCTGAATATTCGTTCCAGAGTTTTTCCTGGCTCTCGTCTGGTTCTGTTGCGGTCTATAGTTAACATCACAACCTTTCCGTGATCTGTAAATCCTCAGTTCCTGGCCGGATGTTCTGCGCACTGGAGGAAGTCATCGCTTTATCAGAAACACAATATGTGTTTTTTTTTTTTTTTTTTTTGTGGCTCTATAGTGCGAAGGAGAATGTGTAAGAACAGATCCAGGAGGTTGGGATAAAGAGTCTACTACAACCTTGTTTTTATCCTTTATTCTGACTGGCGATGAAAAGCCGCTCTCTGTGTTGAGTTAGTGGGCTGATATACGGCCGCTCGGGGGCCACCACTCTGCATGGTAATTATAAACAGTTACACATCGCTCTGGGACCGAGACCGCAGCTAAAAGGAAACGTACAACACAGATCCATTCTGTAAGGCGTTCTAGAAGTCCGGTAGTAAATTATATTAGAACTTTAACCGAATGGAAAAGATTTACTGTCGCATATCATGAGCTGACTTTTAAATCAAGTAAAAAAAAAAAAAAAAAGAATAGCTGTAATTAAAGACTACAGAGAATTTAAAGAATAGAGTTTAAAAATCTTATTGATCCTGAACTTTTATTTTTATTATTTAATTAGAAAATACAGAAAAAATATCATTTTAATTGAAAATAATGTTTTTCTTCTTCTTCTTCTTCTTCTTCTTCTTCTTCTTCTTCTTCTTCTTCTTATTATTATTATTATTATTATTATTATTATTATTGTTATTTTAATATACTTTAAAATACATTTCATTTATTTAATTCAAACATGAATTTATCACCATTACTTCAGACTTCAGTCTCACATGATCCTTCAAAATTCATAATTTACTTACCTTGACTTTCTTTTATGAAGCACAAAAGCGGACAAAGAAGTGATACAGACAGACCAGATTTTGACCTTTTTCATAAATCTTGAGAAAAGTAAAGATGAATCGCATAAGTCAGCTTAATGAGTCTGCCGATTCCGTTCAAGTGATTCAAGCACTAACGAATGGAACTGAGTCTGTTCTTCCATTCAACTTTATTTGAATCATACAAAGCTATCCTATAGCTTCAGAAAGCATGAGAAATACAGATATAGTTTACAACATGTACGTGCTAATTTTTCACAACTTTTTTTAAAGCTCGATTGCTCCAGTCTCCATTCTTTGTAATCGCATGAACAAGTTTCACATAAATTTCACCTTTTGCAGTGACATGAAGCTGACTAAATTATAAGAGAAGTTCATTTCAGGGTGAACTGTTCCTTTAAGAGGAGAATGAAAACGCTAAAATGATTTTCATTTAGAAAAGTGCTCTCATTCTTGCATGCATTTTCTCATGCTTTAATTATTTCACTGCTGTAAGCATATCATGCAATTATATGTCTTCTAAAGGCATTAGTTTTTCAACTCACAAAATGAACCTAAAAAGAGCCATTTTCTATTATTCAAGTGTAAAAAGTGTAATTTAATAAAAAGCCATTGTAAAACGTGTAATTACAGCACTGTAATTACAGTAATGTAATTTGAAGAGCCTAGACAAATGCAAATGTTATCCTTGCTGTTTTCACGTCTTTAGCAGAGTCATTTTCATAGTTTGCTTTAGTGAATCTCACGTGTCTTCATACTTTCTCATCAGGTGTTCCCTCCGGACCAAGAAATGTCATCTCTATTGTGAACGAGACCTCCGTGACTCTGGAGTGGCACTCCCCACGTGAGACGGGCGGCCGCGACGATGTCGTGTATAACATTATTTGTAAGAAATGCCAGACTGACCGTCGTTCTTGCTCTCATTGCGACGATAACGTGGAGTTCCAGCCCAGACAGCTGGGTCTGACCGATTCCAGAGTCTTCATCAGTAACCTGCTGGCACACACTCTCTACACCTTTGAGATCCAGGCGGTCAACGGCGTCACCAACAAGAGCCCGTATCCTGCCCAGCACGTCTCCATAGACATCACAACCAACCAGGCTGGTGAGTGGTTACTTTACGATGAGATTATGCTCGATTCAACTAGATTATGAAATCAGCAACGGAAAAACCCTACCGAAGAAGAACCAGTTCGGACCGGTTTACATTCCATGGTTAGCTATGCTTGATTAGTTACTGGTACAAGCTAGTCAAGATGGTTATTGTTCGAGGTGCAAAGTCTTGACTGGTTCACTGTTTTTATTTAAACTTGTTTAGGTGTTCTTAGGTTTGTTTTTTTTCTACCAGTGAAATTCAAAAGGAAAAGTTTAGAGTGACAGGTGTCTTTTCTTATTGCAGTATGTTATTGTAATATTGTAATATTTTAGTGACATAGGAAACTTTATTTAAAAAAAAAAAAAAGTGAAAGTTACCTCCTGCATCAAATCCTGTTATCATAAATTATGCAGGTTTTTTTTTTGTATTATTAATTTTTATTATTAGAAATTAATTATACAGTTATCCTTATCAGGATATAAAAGGAGATTTGGAGTATAATAAAAGGAGTATATAATTTTATATTAATTTATATTAATATAATAATATATATTTATGGTATATAAAAGGAGTTTTGCTTTATAGATACTGCTTGAATTAAGTATATATGCATACAAATATATATTTCAAATGTTATTTTGATTAGTTTTGACTATTGCAATTTTGACTATTGTTTTAATCGTTTGTTTTTTTTCATTGACCAATACTATTGTGCCGAAAGAATGCGTCACGATGCTGTCACATATTTATATGCATTTTGACCAGTTATGTTTCTACTTTCATTACATTTTCATTGCCTTCGCCAGTCTAGTTTCTCATTTCATTCCTTTCTAAAAGGCTCCAAGTGGTCGTTTGGCCTCAATATCACTGATGGGATGATATTAGAAGAGCGACGTGTTCAGTTTCAGCATTTAGAGCTGCTCGCTGGACTGTGCAGGAAGTCAAAATTGAAAACATCACCTAGTTTGACCTGCGCTAAAAGATATGCGTCCTCATCATTTCCTTGAGAGCTCCTCTTTCAGTTTTTTGAGGGCAGCCCATCTTTCTCCATCTTTCTCCACCTCCTTCACTTCCCCTGTCATCTCAATTTCCTGCTTTCACTGAAAAGCTCTACAGAAGCATCACAGCAGTTGGTATGTTAAAAGTTTGTGCGGATCTCGCCGGGACGCATTCGTCTGGTTCGACGCTTTCATCTTTATCAGCGGGACCAGTATGAAAAACAGCCTTGATCGTGTCACTATTCCTTAATACATTCAGCCCTGAAACGAGGGCACCCAAAACTGTAGCGCTGAGAGTTTAGCTGCTTCCACCGCGCCCCCTCCCGGATCAAAGTCAGCGCTTGTGGATAATTTAACGTGTTGGGGAGATTTTCATCCTCAAACTGTGGAAGCATTCAGTCCCAGCTATGAGAACAGTTTAGGTTTCAGTGTACGGCAGCGTTTCGTTCGCTTTGTACATTTGGGTTTTACACGGCACAAGTGAAAATTTAACTAGACTTCTCAGTAGAGTGGTACTCGCTCGTGCTGAAGCACTTCCTGTGTGGTTGTTAAAGTTTTCTGAGTGTTTTTAACACATTCAGGTTAAAGGAGTCTGATATAATATTAGAGTTATCCAGGTCCATTTTATTGCTTGAAAAATCACTCTACTCAGTAAATCACACAGTTTGAGATTGTTGTATAACTTGCATTTGATACTTTGTTTGATTAATGCTCAGGCATCCTTAAAGAAATAGTTATTCTTTAAAATAAAAATAGTTAATAACACTTTCTCTCTCTCTCTCTGTTTTTCCTTTCTTTATGCATGTCACGCAAGATTGAATAGATAAATAAATTAGCATCCCATCTAACTATATCTTGAGTGGAAATATACATTGAAGCGACCTCAATAACGTGATATTTACCCCCCGAAATATGATTTTTACTGTGAAGCCAACTAAATACAACAAAATGTATATGTGTGTGTGTATATATATATATATATATATATATATATATATATATATATATATGAACATTTTGTTGTATTTAGCTGGCTTCACAGTAAAAATCATATTTCTGGGGGTAAATATCACGTTATTGAGGTCGCTTCAATCCTCGGGAATGAATAACAACCCCCAGGAAAAATGTTAAATTGCTGGAAAACCGCAGACTTGGCAACACTGACCCAGTGTTTTACTTCAAAATATTTGATTCATTTTTGGCCGATTTGTCACTAAGTATGAGCAAAATAAATAGCCATACAGGCTGCGGTATACTTATAGATAAACATGTTTAGGAGGGATATTGTTGCAGCATGCATTTAAAACAAAGTGTCTCCCTCTGTCTCTTGAGGAAAGGGAGAAGAGCGAATGTGTTTGGGTTTGTTTGGATGTGTGAAGACTCCGTAGAGTCTGAAGCAGTCGGTTAGAAGCCAAATGCAGTACAAACCTGCCACCAGCCATATCTCAACATAGCTCTTCAGTTCTGTTGCTCTCTGTAGATTAGAAGCTTTATTTTGGATTTGAGGCTGTTTCTTTGCTCTTTATATTTTAAAGTAACGACAAAGCGACGTTCAGCTGCCTGAAAAAAATAACAGGACGTGGAATATTGTTGGTGTTTGTAATATTTTCGTTTTCCTCCCATGATGCTTCATGGTCTAGAGGCGTGTCGATGATGAAGGGGTTCATCAAGGGACCTGCTGTTGGTTTGTTGATCAGTTAAATCATTTACATAAAGTCTGGGATTTGTTTTTGCGTTTTGTAATAATATAGAAAAGCTTGGTGGGGAAGATTGTGGGAAAATATTATTGCGAGAATAATTCTGTCATCACTTAAGGCCTATTCACACCAAGAACTATAATGATAACTGCAATGATAACTATATTAGCATCAATGTCAACGGACGATAAGTTCAGTTTATCGTAATCGTGCATTGCAGTTATGCCATCTGCTGCTTTATATGCTTAAGCTTTTGGATTCTGACGGGGGGAAAAAAAGCTGGGAAATTGTACTGAAAGTGATTCTAACTATATAATTTCTCCGAGTTGTTGTTGTTAACTGGTTATTGTTATTTATATTGTTATTATTATTGTCCTTAGTGCTAACGATCTCATTTAGTCCAAACCTGTTTGATTTTCCTTCTTCTGTGAACCATATTCATGCTGTTTTCTTGAAGCTTTCTGTCTTACTCAAAACACTCGAAACACCATGAACATCATAAAAGTTGTTTTTTTGATTTGTCTGATCCTTTCGGTATCTTTGAGTTTAGAATTCAGCCCTCAGATCCAGTCACTATTAGCTAAAAATGATTGATTGCCATCCTAGAGGTAGCTAATCTTGTTTTGTGATAGAATCAGAGTCAGTTTCATAAAACAATAGTCTGAATGATTTGTTCGGACTGATTTGGAACGATTACCAGTAAATAAATGTAAATTTGCTCATATGAAGTTGTCGGCTTCGAGAAATGTGGTTCGTGAATCATGTGGATCACTTTCAGTGATGTTTTAGTATCCATTCGTTGCAGTTCATTTAAGAAAAACCAAGAAGTCGTTTGTGTTCTACAGAAGAACGTAAGATTTGGAACGACATGAAAGTGAGTAAGTGATGAAAGACGTTTCATTTTTGGGCAGCTATTTCTTCAACATGGTGTTTTTTTCTCTACTTGCCTGTTGCCTTTTGAGTGAGTTTTTCGCTTTGTTTTGCAACTGCTTCCTCTTAAACTGTGATTAGTCCTGTCTGGATCACCTGTTAGTTTGCTTGTTTTGATCCAGTCTAATTGGAGTTAATTGGTGTAATTGGTGCTCCAGAGCGATGCTTGTTTCCAGCTGAACTGAGTCGTTGAGCTGCGGTTCAGACATGACTGCACACGATCCGCAGCAGAGTCTTGTAATCGCTCCTCTCGTGACGCTGGGAGTCGGAGCAAACAAACAAAAAGATCATAACACGGAATCAGACACCTGCCGGGTTTTCCTCCTTCTCCTAAATGTACAAGAGCAGAACGTGAGGTAAATAGAGCTGATTAACGGGAGGCTCTAATGGCCGCCGCTGGGCGTGCATGTGTGACAGTTAAATGGTACTCTGACGGATAGATGCTTAAGAGCCACGCTCTCCTCCATTGTTATCGTTTTGAAGATCGTAATGAGTCTTTGGCCGTTAATGGGTCCTTCCCGTGCGGAGGGGTCTCGGAGGTAAGAGGTAATTGTGTTCTGCTTGCACCTGATGGAAATGCCCAATGGGGGTGGAAAGAGAAGGTAAACAGGAGAAGGAACGCAGATGCTCGGTCCTGGGGAGGTTAGGAGACTAAAGGTATTTAAAATAGGCTCAATTAATTAAAGCTCAATTAGGTTTTAATTTCATCCTTGAAAGCTGGTTGAAGGAGGTTTCAATAGAGTTGGTTTGAAAAAGCACAGTTCAGTGGTTTAGTAGAACAGCTCTGCATCTCGGCTGGACTGTTTGGGGAAAACAGTACAATTTCTTTCATTAAAAAAACAAAGGGGGTTTTATTTAAAAGTAATTTAATTTGTCTTGCATCTTTTTAAGTTTTAAAGGATTGGAATTAATTTTTTATAAAAAAGCATTTATTCAAAATAGAAAGTTTTGTAACAAATATACACTGTTCAAATTTGGGGTCAGTGCATTTTTTTTCTTTACTTTTTTATATTTTTATTTATTTCAATTATATGCTGTTATTTTAATCTGTGCATTCATTAAATAATCTTACAAAGAGACAGCAACAACACATAGGGAAAAAAACAATAAATTGATAAAATACAGATAAAATAGAAATAGTATCAAATAATAAGAAATAATGTAGGATGTACTAGAATGTAGGGTGATAAATAAGATTGAGGTCATCGCATCTTTTTTTTTTTGCACAGTGGGAGAACTTTTAAATGTTCACGAGGTAGAAAAAATGAAAAATTTTAATTCTGTCATCATTTACTCCCCCTCAAGTAGATATTTTGAAGAAAGTTTGTAACCAGGCTGTTTTAGGTCACTGTTGACTCCCATTGTCCCTACTATGGAAGTTAATGGTGTCCAAAACAGCAAACTTCCTTCAAAATTTCTTCTTTTGTATTTGGCAGAACAAAATAAATCTTACAGATTTGGAACTGCTCGAGGGTAAGTAAATGATGACAGAATTTTCATTTTTGGGTGAACTACTCCTTTAATTAATAAATAAATAAATGAAACTTTTGAACAGCAGTGTATGATGCATATAATACATTTAGGATTAGTTGATGATTCATCAAAGAAAGAAAAAAATAGGCCTAAATTACCCCACTGAGCGACTGGGCTGAAAAATGTCACTGGGGTCGTGACAGCAACTGTGGTTATTTTCAGCGTAGCAGGTCAAGCGCTGAACTGGGCTCTTTATTCACCCGGAGGCGCCTTGTGTTTCTTGATTGGTTCAGTGGTTTGGAGAAGAAAACACCCAGCGAGTGTTTGGCATTTACAAACTGCATTTGGTGCTATTGGTCTGGGCACATACGGCAGGACAGGTGGGGTGGGAGTAGAGGCTGACCTTTCAGATGCATGGAGGGTGTAGTTATTGCACATTATATAGTCTGTAGGTTGCTATTTGTCAACTTTTCAAAAGCTTGTGTGCAACGCAAAAGCACAACGTCCTTGTTTCCACTGCTGGAGTGAAGAAATGTGTCCTTATGGTGTCCACAAAACTCACAAATGGCTGCTGGGAACACCGGTAAAGACTCCAGCTGCCCGGGCTCCATCTTATCTTGCGGTCTCTCCATTTATCGTAATATTATGTTCCATGTGTATTTGGAGTCAGTGTCAATTACAAATAATTGCTAAGGACACACGACAGCCTAATCAATGTGTATCACAGCATGTAGAGTCTCTCATTTCCTGCATGGAGAGATAAACTAATGAATTAACTAGGTTGTGAAAGTGGTTTTTAAAAAATGTATGGTATTGAGATTTTTTTCAAATCTATAAATCACGGCTGTTGAAAAGATTCTTTTATTTACTTGATCCGAATGAGACTTGAAGCGCTGAACATTTACATTTTATTTTTATTTGCTTGCTTATTTTTTCTATAATAAACCATATTTAAATGATTATATTTAATATAATAGTTATCTTTTATAATATTATATTTTAATATAAAAAAATTACTTTAGTTTTAAAAAATGTAATAAAAATGGACATAAACATGTACTTCTCCTGTTTGAAAGAGAGGGATGGAAAGCCATGGGCAAAGAGCAAAGGATATAAAACCCGTGACTGCCAGCCCTGCGGCTCTGAAGGGTTATTAAACTCCCAGACTGGCATCTGGACTGTGTGTCTGGTGATCCCCTCATCGATATGGCTGATTTAAAAAGTGTATTCCAAACCTGTCCCCGACTGGACACAAAGCTGGATGAAGGACGCGCTGTTCCTTGAGTTTGAATGCTCCGTTCTAGATTAAAAACGGTAATTCTGTAGCTAAATCATTGACTCAACCTCGTGTCACTCCGAACAATGGAAGCAAGTGGTGACCAGTGGCTCTGAAGCTTGGAAAAAAAAACAACAAGAAAGTGGCATAAAAGTAGTTCAACATGAGTTGCACATTATGTTCCAAAACTTCTGAAGTTATACAATATTTAATACTGAAATTTAGGTCATTGTTCATTGAAATGTATCTTGCTGCTAGAAACTTGCTATTGAGCTTTTCTGAACTTTTACAGGAACAGTGAGTACAAGATCCGCTGTGCCCTTAAAAGGGACATGCGTATTTTCTATATTTTATGTTTAATGAGTTGAAAATGTACCTTATTATGCAGTTATGAAGTTTATTGGACATCGGACTCTGCAATATGTAAACAGTAGATCCTCATTTTCCATAAACCTGAGAAAACTTTTAGATTATATCTGAGTCTAATTTGCTTGTAAGATATAATGATTAATTTCAGTCATTGTCTCCTGTCTGCCAGCCCTCCGCGGTCAGAGGAACGGCAAACGTCCATTTAGAGAAGCGAGCACGTCTGTAAATCTCTCCGGCACTCTGTGAAAACAGGACATTTGATAATGTTTGTGCTGAAAGAGCGTGGGAGTGTTTGTTGTTTTCAAGCACTAGCCATTTGGAGACTTAAAGCTGCTTTCCAGCCTCCTGTACTGTAGGTTTTATTGTTATTTATTTCGAAATAACGTCTTTTTCTTCGCTTTAGGAAACTGGATTGTCAGCAGTCATTTCGTGTGATGGCTTGTTCCTCCTAACTTTATAAGCAATTCCATTTCAAACGCTTTTTTCATAACTGCTGTACTTTATCCCCATGATGCACCAAACAGGAAGCCGAAGACTATCATCAATTTTTTATCTGTATTTTTTTTTTTTATTTGTTGTTGTTTTTTAGCACTTCCAATACTTGTATGACCATGTAGCGTGTGTGTACTTTTTCTGAATTCATAGATAGATAGATAGATAGATAGATAGATAGATAGATAGATAGATAGATAGATATCAAATTACTGCTGTATTGCAATCTGCACAATGGTACCATCACAGTACTTTTCTCTAAGGCTACTCTCTCTTAATCTCTCTTGTTCAAAGCACAAACCGCAATCGCCCCGTCGAGACCAAGCTCATAGACCAGTGGTTACAAAACCAATTACCAGCAAACACTGTTCCCATGAGCCACTACAATAAACTCACGAGAAGAACAGAACATAAACCAGCTGGAGAAGAAGAGAGGTTTGAATCCATCCATATAAACAAGGGACAATCGCGCAGGAAATCAATAAATCTCCGATCAAGCGTGGCATAAATGAATTTCAAAACTTGCTCTGTGCTGCAATTGCTATAAGACTCACTTTATTCAATAGTAAGGGCAGCGCAGCCATAAACAGAAACAGATCCTCTATATTAGATTTGCATCAACTAACCACGGCAGACATGCTGTAAACATCATCACCAAATGCAGAACGAAGCGCTGACGCTATGCGTTTTGGTTAATATTGTTCTTTATTGCATTTATGTTTGGAGAATTTGATATTGTGTTGGCAGAGGGCAAGGATCTGAAGTACAGAAAATAATGAGTGCGCTTGAGGAGAGAAAGAGAGATGGAGACAGTGAGACAGAAAAGCAGGGGTTGAGGCGCAGGGTGAGTTGTATTCAGCTGTCACTCAGGCAGGTTTTATTGGTCTAGTACATACTATCAGTGTCTGGATGACAGTCACACCCTATCAATCTCTTCAAGACACTCTCTTTCTCTCGCTGGCTGTATGTGCCTTGTGTGTTTGTTTACGGTCAAGGGAAATTGCAAAAGCATCATGTTCAGACTGATGGAGCATGTGCAACTGTTTTGTAAAGTGACGCCTACTTTTATGGTCAGTGAGTTTCTGTTGGATATCTAATACAATGCTGAGTTGAAAATACAGACATCCGGTTTATTCCGATTAACGAATATCGATTCTTATTGATATTTTAGCCTATTTGCCGTATATTTGTAGTGTATCTAGCATCCAAAAAATCACAATGGGCGTTGTGCTTACTTGCTTTTGATACAAAACTTTGAAGACCTGCCAGTTTTATTATGAAATCCTCATAATAACTACAGTTTTGGTTCTCTGTAATGTGGCATAACAGATCGCAGTAGTCGCCTCAGTTTATGCGGCGTGTAAAACGATAATTTATTCCTCTTTACTACTAATTATTGCATAAAATGAACGTGAAACAACATCAGAAGGTGCGTTCAAAGAAACACAACGAGTTGCGTAAATATATCACTCATTCTTGTAAACGACGGTGCGTAATTTACTCAAAAAAGTCAATTAACGACTATAGAAGTAATATATTAATATAACATATGTATAATGCACCAATAGACATGGTTCCCGGTATAGTTCACAGCATTACTTGACATATACTGTATCTGACATGTACAAATAAATAGAAAATCGAGATTGGAACTGAATGAGATAGCAAGCTTATGAACTCGGTAACGCTTTAGTTTGATAGTCCACTTTAGAGATTCTGCTAACAGTAAGTAACTTTGCAATTACATTTCAAGCAGTCATTAGAGTTTTAGCAGACTGTCTGCTTAATTACTCAACACTTTATTTTGATGGGTCCACATACAACGTACAACACACTGACTATGAGAAACTTTGCAATTATATGTCAACTTATGCTACTAACTCTAAAAGTCTACTCTCATAATTATACATGTAAATGAATGAGAATTAGCTGACATGTAGTTACAAAGTTACTTATAACTAATAGATTGTCTAAAGCAGGCTATCAAAATAAAGCGCAACCTCGGTCTCAAAAGAAAATTGCGATGTTTGTTTCATTATTAAATTGCGGAGTGAAAGCGCAGAGACCCGTGGAGAGCAGTGCTGCAGTTGTCTGGCTTAAGAAACTGTTGTTTTAGAATTCATCTGCTGTATTTTTGCTCTCTTGTCTTTTTTGCTTTGTCTTCGGCTTTCGTGCGTTTGGCAGGGAGCGTGACTGTGATTAATGTTGAAGCAGTCGTCCTGTTGAGGACCGGGGACTGAAAAGAAGAAGAGAGGAAGACATGTGGATGCTGAGAGATGAGTTGAAGGGGAAAGAGGGTGATGAGAGGAGAAGAGTCACAAATCTTTGTCAGGTCGGAGGATTCCTGCCAGCTGCGAGGAGGAAACTGCAGGAAAACCTCCGATTGACTTTTGGCAGACACGCGATACACGCAAACGCACATTCAACCAGCACGGAGCAATAAATATTCAGGCTTTGAGAAGTATTAGATCAAACATTTACTTTCAGAGGTTCCCCTGAAGCAAACCAATAAATGGCTAAATGCATGAAGACCGACCAGACCCTTATGCTGTTAGAAAGGAATGATTTTAATCCAGTCAAACTGTTCCTTTGTCTTTAAAAAAAAAAATTTAGATTGATTGATTGGTTGATGATTGTATATAGCCATTCATCGATCATAGTGATATTATTAAGGTGCTCCTATTGTGCCTTTTTTAAGGCTTAATATTGGTTTGGGATACTCTTACAATAAGTTTACATGCATGCTTCTGTTTTCTCAAAGGTGTTTAATATCACCTCATTTTCAAGCGATTCTCAAAGTCCTAAGATTCAGTCACCCTAAAGCCCTCTGATTGGTCAGACGGTCCAGTCTGTTGTGATTGCTCTACCGTGTGCTGCTGCAGTCAGCTGTCACATAAGTGTGATACGAAATACTAACGTCCTGTTTAGGCTATGAGTCGATTCTTTATTTTGGGAGACAGTAACTTTATTGCACTTTCGGGATTACAACTTTTTGTTTACATTCGCATACAGCTACATTACACACTGCATGAAAGGCAATATTGGAAATAGCATTTATGCTATCATATTTATTTAATATTTATAATTTAGTAATTCATATTGTAATTTACTTAATTTTTACTTCTTTTGATTTATTAAATATATTATGTTTGTTATTATTAATGGTTGTTATAATTTAAATTATTACCATTATTTCAATTTTTTTTCTCTAAATATGTAAAATATGGGTGTACAGAAAAACAGCAGAGAAGAGTCAGCAGCTGTGTGTGTGTGTGTGTGGTGTGTGTGTGTGTGTGTGTGTGTGTGTGTGTGTGTGTGTGTGTGTGTGTGTGTGTGGAAGGAAGGGGACTGGAGCTTCTGCTGTTCTTTAGATAAGAAAATTAAAAATTGATCACAAAGTTTTCTCTCACACACACACACAGTGAGGCTGGTAATCTCCGTTTTGCTACACAATGTGTGGAATGGTAAATAACTGCTATGTGTGTGTGTGTGTGTGTGTGTGTGTGTGTGTGTGCATCTGTGTGTGTGTTTGTGTGTGTTTAGAAGGTGGATCCTCACCCAACATGGAGATACAAAAACTGCAGAAAAGCAATTTCAACTCTCTCAGCCTCTCTGCAGCTGTTTGTGTGTGTGTGTGTGTGTGTGTGAGAGAGAGAGAGAGAGAGCACACTGCCAGTAATTGCTAATGTGGAGCAAAGATGGGCAACAGAGCATGAATGAGAGAACGAGAGAGAAGGACTCAGAGGCCGTGGTTCGGAGCGGGGTGACACTTTGCTTGAGTCACCATTTTAAAAGCATCAGATGGACGTCTGGATGATGTGTAGAGACAATGCTGAAAATGCTGGATAGGATATTGCAATTTTATAAAGATACATTTATTTCTTTATATTTTAAAATGATCCTCATTTGAAAATATGTCTGTTTTGTAGTTATTTTTTAAATAATTTTTTAGTTGTTTATATGGACTTTTATTTACTTTTTTACACATGCACACATAATTACATATATTACCATGATATCATCATTATCATATATATATATATATATATATATATATATATATATATATATATATATATATATATATATATATATATATATATATATATATATATATATATACTTTTTAACATTTTTCATTTGTTTGTTACATCTTTAATGTAATTTAAAGTAATTGAAAATGGTTCATCTGTTTCGATGAGTGACTGTGTGTGTGTCATTTAGCAGGTGCGAGTGTGTATGTGTGTAGTAGCTTGTGTGACATCCGTATGCTCGCCTCAGTCTATTCACCCGTGAAAACAGGCTGTGTGTGATGTTACAACAGCTGAGCGTCGAGTTGTACCACTTTGATGAAGCAAAGGAGAGCGGGAGGAAATGAGGGAGAGAGAGAGAAAGAGAGAGGAATGAAACGGGCAGTGGGTTAATTTAGAGGCTGTGCATGTTCACTCAGGTGTGCCTTCCTTAAAGATGGAGAGGCCAGAAACACACAGTAGCCAATCAGAGCGCTTGAACTGAGAAATGGGTTTCCATTGCAAAGGGCACATTCTCACGAAGCTATTAAACAACTCCAATCACCCTCTCGTCTGACTCTTTCATCATACTGTGTGTGTGTGTGTGTGTGTGTGCTTCATTTCTGAAAGTGGCAGATCAATTCACTAGCTAAGTACACACAGCAGGGAAGATGGCTGTTTGGAATGATTTTTTTCACTCTTTCTCTCTTTCTCTTTTGCAGCTCCGTCCATTGTTCCCATAATGCATCAGGTCAGTTCGACGATGAAAAGCATCACGTTGTCATGGCCACAGCCTGAACAGCCCAATGGAATTATTCTCGATTATGAGCTGCGCTTCTATGAGAAGGTAAGGCATGCGATCGCTGCATTGGAGGAAAACTGCTTACTGCTCTTTTGATTCTTCCTTAAGATATATTAAATGTTCTTCATACATCCACTTTTATTTGAATGCTTTTAATGGAGGACGCAACTGGGTCAAATGGAAGAAAGTGTGGACTAGTTGAAGGTGGTTTTAATCTTGGTGGCTTGGGAACGTTCTTTCATTTGTTCGCGTGAATTTGGATGATGCTTTTATCCAAAGGCATGTTCTGCTGAGCTGCAGGAACCATAAGATACTCCTCAAATCAGAGAGATACGATTGGTTAATAATGTTGTTCAAGCCAGTACCTGTAAAATCTGATTGGTTTGCTAGTATGTTGTTCCTTAACCAATAGGCAATAAAATAAAAAAATTAAAATTATACTGCATCTCCATGAGTACATATATTTTAAAACATATATAGACTAATAAAAATATTCAAATGGATTATGGACGTTATTAGAGCAGTGAACTCACAGACTGTGATGTCATGATGAGGAAGTGAGGTACAGTGGGTTGCTAGGCGACAACATTGGCGGGGAGGCGGTGGGGTTTAGTTGTTCCGCTGGCCGGTTCCTGCAGAGAGATGCTGGAACACAGACCCTCTCACACCAATTACACCTAATGATTCCAGAGCCTCCCCAACCGCCGCACACACACACACACACACACACACACACACACACACACCACAGCCGTCACCCCTTTTAGAGACATCACGGCAGAGCACACACAAAATGATGCACATATACACGCTCCCGCCAGCAGTTATGCCTATATATCCTGTCTGATGTTCCTTTGAAATATATATATATATATATATATATATATATATATATATATATATATATATATATATATATATATATATATATATATATATATATAATCTCCACCTGCTCGGCCAAGGTCTGATAAAAACGCTTTCACACATTATATTTTCCAACCCTCCATACATTTCCAGGCAGATTGGTATATTCAAAGCTGAACATTATGAAGGGCTGTAGTAATAGTCTACACATCGCTGTCATACAAACACATTCAAATGACAGCTTTTATTAAGTACACTAGCTGTTCAAGATCAGCTTTTCTACCGTGCATTAGAGAAGTGTCGACAAGTAGTCAGGTTTAAAACATCATTTATGGTTTTACTAATTAATTAGACCAAAAAGCCATACAGTATTTTATTTTATATTTACTTTACGTTACTTTACCCCAAACACTTCAGTTCTCAGTGTCACAAATCATTCAGTATTGAAATATAATTATTTTATAATTTTGTAAAGGTTTTCCCATTACTGTTAATCAACTAAATGTCTCTTTGCTGAGTAAAAGTACAAAAAATTACACCGACCACAAATTTTTATACAGTACTGCATATATGTGTATATAATGTATTATTCATTTTTATTAATATTAACTATTCTAGAACATAATGGCCTAATGATGCATTATAAGCATTATGATACATCGCACAGCGTATCTTAATTTGACATCACCAGCAAAAGCAATGCAAATATACAATGAATATGCGATACGTCCGCAACCTCATCAACCAAATCAAACAAAGCGCACTAATTTTTAACAAACCCTTATTTGTTTTAGTTTTTTTCTTGTTGAAGCTAAGCATTGTTAATTGAAAGCATATTTCGCAAGTTGTTCCACCCAGCGCTGATTAGTAGAAACCGAAAATTGTGAACACATGCACTGACTTTTTGTTTTGTGTAATGACTGAAGTCTGCGAAACACTGAACTGCATATTTCTCTGGAGGACAAATCTTTGACTATTGTCTTTTCTGCAATGATGTTTGGTGAGATAAATGAGCTGCGTTATGAAAATTGGTTTAATCAAAAGCTCTGGGATAATAATATCTATATCCGGGATAATTCTCTCCTCTCGACAATAGTTTACTCAAATGCAAATAGCACAAGTGCAGCACTTATTTCCTTATAAATATGCATGCCGTGTAATCATATGCTGATTTATAAAACAGGCGAGAAGGAGAAAGGTACTTCAGAATCAGACACCGTACAGAAAATATCATTAATGCGGCTTTCTTTTGGGCATGAAAACATGAGCAATGTAGGAAGCACGTTACAATGCTTGTTTGCGGTGCTTCAACCTCATCTGCTTTTTGACAGCTTATAATTACAATTTTGTGTTTTATAAATATATGTGAAATTTTGCTTTTACAACAGGTTTTTTTAAAGGTTGTTTACATGGTTTTGATTAGGAGAGGGCAGCTTGATGATGGAAAATAGTTTGCAGTGTTTATGAGATTGTATTGGATTGCTTAATCATCACAGAAAAGGTTTATACATATATATATATATATATATATATATATATTAATTAAAAATATATATAAATAAATAAAAAAATATGTATGTGCATATATATATATATATATACACACACATATATACACACACACATATATATATATATATATATATATATATATATATATATATATATATATATATATATATATATATATATATATATATATATATATATATATATATATATATATATATATATATATATATATATATATATATACACACATATACACACACACATATATATATATATATATATATATATATATGCACATACATATTTTTTTATTTTTGTTTTCAGATATAAAATCCATTGATAAACATATATATATATATATATATATATATATATATACACACACCTATAATATTCAAAAACAAATCAATTAATTAATAATCATGTTTCAACTGTAGAAAATGCTTCCCATATAGTTTATTTTATGAGCCATTTTATAATTTAGCGTCGTTAGAATATATAGACATTACATTTGACATCAAGTGGCATCCCAACACAATATATATCTTTTAACATATTTAACATAGTTTTATTTATTTATTTGCTTGTTTGTTTAAATGGTTCCTACTGCTGGTTCTGAATATAAATGAATAGAAATGTGATTTTACCATTCCTAATATTTATTTAACATCACGTCAAATACATGCTTTTGTAAGGTTTGCGTGTTTTTGTTTTGAGAGAGGTCTCTGATTGGTTCACTGAGATAAAGAGTGGGTGTGGTTCGGTGAAGTTCACGGTAAAGAAATGACAGACTTCAGCCGTGAAACTGTAACGCTACAGGTAAAAAAAAGACAAGGAATGTGGTCATCCGTCAGATTATAAATAATAAAAAAGAGCACCTGGTGAAGGAGTCATACGTGTGAATAAATTACGCTAGCTCGAGTCGATCTCCCTGCACTGTCAAGATGAGATCAGCACCATTCTGCCCGAGGGTCTTTTTACGGTTCGCTTGACAGCAGGACTGGCAGATGCTTATTCTCTAAGCCATCGTGACAACCCGAGTCCATTTTTCAGGCATGAGATCAAATTCGGCGGCTAAATCAGCATAAATATAAAAATGCAGCGCTGCAGGAGAGAACTGTGGGTAGGATTTAAAGTTTCAGCTGTGATTGAAGCCGTCTTGCCACGCGATCGAGTTCCACAGCTGTATGTGATTATGTTTTACCGCGTCAGAAAGAAGTTCTGACTCACGTTTTAGCAGCCGCAAAGCCAGTATGAACGTGCGTGACTTAGCTAGACTTGGCAAATGAGGGCCGTGTAACGTTATACATGCACAGAGACTCTGGATTAGCGAAAAGGGGGAGGTTTATTTGAAGATTGTCTTTGGTTTGTAGATTCTGCAAACACATGTTCTCTGTACTTGTAAATGTTGAGTAAAGCAGACATTGTATTGCTTTTCTTGTAAATGTTCAGTGAGCGCACAGGTTGCTACAGTCCTGTTCATTTGCTTCTTGTAACTCAACCGGTTATCTGTTTTCGGAAATTGTAATCTATACCTGTGGTGAATCACAACCCAAAAACTGACTGATGATGTGGTCATGGACAGGAAAAAGAAAAAGTAATAAATACATAAATTATTTCATCTAAAAATATTTTTATTATGTTGTTATTTAATATTTAACACTTAACATCAACCCCCAAATTAAAAATCTATATTATTATTATTATTATTATTATTATTATTATTATTATTATTATTATTATTATTATTATTATTAAAGAAATATAATATTTCCTTGTTTTTTACAAATAGAAAAATATAAATAATAAAATTATATTATTTATAATAATAATAATAATAATAATAATAATAATAATAATAATAACTAGTATGATTATATTTTTAAAAATGCCTATCAATTATATTTTAGTCAATTATATTTGTTTTGGATATTTTTAAATATCTGTCAATTACATTGTAATCAAATAATGATAATATTTATAATAGTCATTATTATTATTATTATTATTATTATTATTATTATTATTATTATTATTATTATTATTATTAATGAAAACAAAGAACAAAAAAATAAGAAGAACAACAATAATAATAATAATAATAATAATAATAGAAAACTTTGATACCAACAAGATGTATTATAATTTATTCTTGCCATTTGATAATCTAATGTTGTTCTAATGTTATTCTGTTCCGAAGCAAAACCTTCTGAGAACCAGCAGTTTAAACAAAACTCTCCACTGTAACCGTGTCTGGCTGTGCTTGCGCACAAGTCCCTGGAGGTGCGTCTGTATCTCACCTTTGCCGAGACACTCCACAGAGCTTCCCGACTTCCTTCAAAAGAGCTGCAGGCTGCCACAACATGGCTGTCAATTACCAGCAGAAGCTGTCACTTCCAGTAATGCAGAAGGCTGCGCTGCATCTCCCATACTGGCTGAGATAACTGCCCGGACCCTTATAGATGTAGTGCTAGTTTTCTGGGACAAGGGTTCACGAGTCTCTAACCTCAATCATCAAGGCTAATGGAGAACCGCCGAAGCTCTGGCCCCGTGCTGCCACACTTCCTGTGCTCTCCTAAATGCTGTAGTGTGCTCCGGTAAAATAAAGTCTGTGAGGTCTAAAATCAACCACACTGAACTCCTAGACCCTGTCCGGCATTTACAAACAGATATGGGACGGTAAGTTGCAAGCTCATAAAAATGCTGGGTGCATCCGAGTAGTGCCATTAGTTGAATGTGACTGGGCTATTAAAATCATTGCTTGCATAAAACACTCTCTAAAAGCCTCCAGGAAAAATGTTTCCAATATTGCTGTCACGTTCTGTGGGTTATTTACTGCAGTACAATGCGGCTAACCCAGAACCCTTCTAATGCTTTGAGCTCAGGCACCTGCATGCTCTCGCCTCTCACCTCGGTGGTCTGTGCTGGGGATCTGAAAGCTGAGGGTCACAGATAACCCCAGCTTTAGTCCTCACGCAGCGAGCCAACACGAGCTAAAACAAGGAGTGTAAATCTAATCCGAAGTTGGGTGTCTTTTAAAGCAGAGGTCTTAGACTCACATGACCTGACGGCCACTAAAATAAATAAATAAATAAATAAATATTTAGAAAGTTTTAAGTTCTAGACACGTTGCATGTACATTGAATTTACATGTGAATTTTGATAGTGTACTCCAATAATCATTTGTATTCTTCTTCTTATTATTATTATATTGGTGTTTAAAGTCGCTTTTTTGATGTCTGTTGCTCATCTGTCAAAATGATGTAATGTCTATGATTCATCGTTTCAGCAACTACTATAAATGTGACTAATTTGATTAATGAGTTAATTGGCATAGCATCTAAGTATTTGCTAAAAAAAATGTTAAATGACTGACAGCCCTAATTTACAATCAGTGTGACAGTTTTTATAAGAATGGGTTATGAATGAGAGATTCGTTTGCATAAAGGTTCGAATTTCCCCAAAAAAGACAGAACGGAGAGATTAACAGTGAACAAATGTTGAAAGAATTAATGAAGAATGAAAGAAAGACGTCATTTTCATTTCTCAGATGTGACAAGTAGACTTTAGTTTAATCCACTCCCCCCCTCTCTCTCTCTCTCTCTCTCTCTCTCTCTCTCTCTCTCTCTCTCCTCTCTCTCTCTCTCTCTCTCTCTCTCTCTCTCTCTCTCTCTCTCTCTCTCTCTCTCTCTCTCTCTCTCTCTCTCTCTCTCTCTCTCTCTCTCTCTCTCTCTCTCTCTCTCTCTCTCTCTCTCTCTCTCTCTCTCTCTCTCTCGCTCTCTCTCTTTCGCTCTCCTCTCTTTCTCTCTCTCTTTCTCGTTGACTCTGTCTGTCCCTTTTCTCTGATCTCTGTCTCTCAGAGTTTCATGACACAGAAGATAACTCGCTTTTAAAAGGTCAGGGCCTCCATTAACTGCAATAAGAAGCTGCACGTGTGTGTGTGTGTGTGTGCGTGTGTGTGTGTGTGTGTGTGTGTGTGTGTGTGTGTGTGTTTTAGCCCAGAGGTAGAGGATTATGAGTCATCTCATATTGGCATCTTTAAAAATACATTATGCTTCATTCAGAATGTCTCTCAGTTAACATGCCAACATTAGTCTTCATAAACAATACTACAATATTACATTTCTCTAATAGAACGCTCCATAATAACAAGCCCACGCACAGCAAAATCATAATCCATAAAAGCCCACGTACGCTGTGTGATCTCTGCCTACAGCACTCTGCGTTTCTCCTGTGTTTGTTGCCACTTTTCTCTCTCTCTCTCTCTCTCTCTCTCTCTCTCTCTCTCTCTCTCTCTCTCTCTCTCTCTCTCTCTCTGTCTAAACTGAGAGCGAGCAACACATACCGCTACATCGCTCCCAATTCTACTGCACACTTTGTCAACAGATTAGTTGACAAAGTGTTAGTTGATAATAATATATATATATATATATATATATATATATATATATCACTGATAACCTCTGGCTTCCACATTCCCGTTGCTTCCTTCAAATTCAACAAAATATTTCCAATGAGAATTAACTCTGAAATCCTAACTGGGTGCTCAGGAACATTGTACGACTGATCTCTAAACCAAACATAAGAAGATTTGGATGCATAGTTTGTCCTGCAGGAAAATCCATTGATCATCATCTTCAGTGTTTGCACCAGAGGCATCATAATTTGTGTCAAAATTATGAACAATACTACCACTAATTCACGTCATTTGGTCTCATCATGCCATAAAACATTATTTCAGAACTCTAAATAAATTCAGCTCTATCCAAATAAATTTTAGCACGTTCAAGCCGGCCTTTTATGTTTTTCTTGGTCAAGAGTAGTATTCAGCACATACTCAACATGAAGGGAACTTGTCTTGAGTTCCTTCTTTTATCAGGTCATCTTTTTAAGTCTTTGGCAGTACATTTTATATCATTGCGTTTTTTGTTCAATACCCACAAAGGTTTTCTGGTACAACAGATTTGAAGTTAAGAAAGAAGACTTCCAGCTGTGTCTCTAAGAATTTTAATGATTTGGAAATCTTCATGTAGCCTTAGTCTTTCTAAAATAATAACTATTTCTTCACTATATAATTATAATTTATATAATTTAAATTATTATTTGAACTATAATTATTATTATTATTATTAATTATATATATATTTCAAAGTGCTTTATATAAAATAAGGCTGTAAAATAATCATAAAATAATCACAACCAATGCCAAATAAGACTAAAATAAAAGAAAAACATTTAAAAGAAAAATTAAAAAAATAAAAAAAAAACATATAAAATATTTATTTGTTTGTTTTTTGTGGAAAACATTATGATTATGTTTACATGGACAACCGTAGGGCTGGGCAATTTAGCAAAAAAATAACTACAACATAACTTTTTCTCTATTAATCCAGGAGCTTTTAGTCTGTCACAATGATGCAAACATTAAATATCAGACACACGGTAGTGGTTTCTCACAGGTTCTTTTATTCTATTGCGCTGCTTTTCCATAGTTTTTTCTCTTTAAACGCAGGCTCGTTTGACTGTTGCTCATCTCATGCATTAAAATTACATTTTAAAAACGAGACGCTCAAGTTAAGAGAAGTTCAACTCCCATTGTCTCGCATGTTTTTCTAGTCCTGTGCCCGCTTCGCATCTTTACCGACACAAAAGCTTTTTCTGTGTGAATGGCGCCTCGCAATATGAGCGCGTCAATCACGTACGTCAAACGTGAGCGGTTAATCATGTGCGTCGAAATGCGGTCGGATCGTTGTTTTTTCTTTGCTGTAATCAGGGCCATATTGTCAAACTGTCTAATTCTGACATTCGGTAATATTTACATCCAAAATCGCGCTTCCTCGATTAAAAAGAAAAAACATTGAATTCGAATTAATTGATCAAATCATAAAAATCGGCCAGCCCTAGAAAACGGCAATCTAATTATCTAGCTCTTTTATTTGTCGCCATATGGTTTCCATTGCCGTATGTGTATCCTGTTGTCAAATATGGCGATACGACGATAATAGTTTGATTAAGTTGACTAAAATAAGAATACCCTACATGTCTTGATTTCATTTGTGTTTACTTCGATTCTGACTTTATTATTAAGGTAATCACGTGAACCTAATCATCGTTTAATTGTGTAACGGAAGCGTTTGTGATGTTTTTGTTTCCCCTGTAGCTTTTTTTAGGGTTTGTTGATCTTTCGCTCACGTTCAGCTCACTGTTGGCTCTGAAATCGTCTCATGCATCTCACTTTGCGAGCCGAAGAAAGCGCATTGGCTCGCGGCTCCACAGTTCCTCTCTCTCTTTCCTGCAGATTAATAGCACACGCTAGCTCACTTTATAGACGAGCTAAGACGGTTTCTATAACAGGCGGTATGATAATGCAATTTAGCATATTAGAACGCACTTCTTGAGTTTTTCTACTCGATTAAATCGAGCGTTTGTGTCCCCCTTGCATAGGTGTGAGGAATTTAGAGACTTTTCCTCCCCGTTCCCTTCTTCCTTTTCGTGTGATTGCGGCTAAATATTTCTCTGAAGCTGTCAGTATTATGCGGCATGCGTAGCAGGACGTGAAACCCAGCCGTCAGTACGAAAGCGATGCTGTTATTACAAAGATATGAAACCGTACACAAGGCCAATACAAGGTTTTGTTTCAGTTGAATGAATTCAATCTCGCCGATCTCTCCGTGCTGCACAGAATACAGAGTTGAACCCATAGCTCAACACATACAGTACCATCCCTAAGACTTCAGAGAATCTCAGTGTTCTGGGTAAGCAGTGAGATCTGTAACACCTATCTGTCAGCATTACCGTGCGTCTCAATGCTTAATTGCTCGGCTTGCACAGGATTCCCCCGGAAATACGCTTAGTAACTGTGCGCTTTAGGATCTGTTGGTAGTTTTATTAATGTATAAAATAATAAAGAAAATCATTAAAAGAATTCATGAACTAAAAGGTTCTACATTGAATCCAAAACATAAAGCATGCCCGGCGCCATCTGAGTTGCTTCAGTGTAGCTCGATTCACAAACGACTCTTATGAATCAGTTGTTTTTAATGAATTGGATTCGCCAGCGTAGTCCAATTTACAAACAAATGAATCTTTGGAAACAGTTCTATTTAATAACCAGTGTAATGTGATCTTGCAAACCGGTTCTAATTAAATGAATCAAAAAAGTGTCTGATTTCGCAAGCAAATGACTCTTTTGAACCGGTCGTATTTAATGAATCAGAAATGTAAAGTGCAACAAGTGTAGTTTGATTAAAAAACGAATTATTCTTATGGACCGGTTTTATTTGATGAATCAAAAAACATACAAAGCAGCCAGTGTAGACTGATTCAGAAAACAAATTACTTTTATGAACTGGTTCTATTTAATGAAAAAAATAAACCAGAGCAACCAGTATAGTGTAATGTAGTTTTGCACTGTTTTTTAATCTCCTTGAGAAAATTTCAGCACTATACTGTAAATATGATTTTTATATAAAATAATAAAGCGATTATAAAATACAGTTTCAGTCTATTTAAAAAAATCACGTTTAATTCAGCTTGGTTCTTTATAATTGTTCATTCACTGATGCAGACTACAAATTCAGTATGGACCACCATAATTGGCTACATTAAACTATTTTCAATTTGAAACTGTAAATAACGTAAAATAAACCAATGTTTTACTCAGTGATAGAAAGAGTATATCTTGATAAAGGCCTAATTTATTAACATAATCAAACCAGCGTAGCAGTAATGCAGCTATACTCTCTAAAAGTAATCCCTAACATGCAGTCTTTGTGTTGCGTAGCTCTTACCAGGTGGTGTTGCCATCCTGCAAGCAGAGGTGGCATGTGCCACCCAGTTGGGGGAAGTGGCGCTTTGCCACAGCCAGCCGTGCCATGTTCACTGAAGGATGTTTGAGATGGCGTGTGTGTATGGGGTCCACGGTCCATTAACAGAAGGACTGATTTGACACCAGCCCCGTCCCCCTGTTTGTGTGCTCATGTGTGTAAGTGCGTGTGTGTGTGTGTGTAGGACAGGCGACTCCCTTCAGCAGGACAGATTGCTTTGCTGGTCTGTGGCAGTGACACCTGCCTCCTGCCAAAACAGACCCACTGCTCACCGAGGACCTGCTGAGAACTGTGTCTGTCTGCCCTGGCAGCGCTCCTATTGGCTGCCTGCCACAAGCTCCGCCTACTTTCAACACCATCTTGAGATGGTAGGAGTGGGGAGGGACTTCCCATAATCCCCATTTGACTGACAGCGGGAGAGGGCCGCCTCCAGAGGGGCATTCGCTGCTGGGGGAACAGTAGCCAGACCTATATGTAAAGTGAAGTGGCTCGTAGTCAAACACTGATTATGGCATAACACTGGTTATATGCAAAGTATTTCAGTTTTCTTTATGTATGTAGCATGCAGAAGAGCTTTTTTTTTTTTTGACACGAATGAACTGAAGTAAGTTTTTAACAGCGATGTCTTTATTTGATCAGAAAACTGGAAATGGCAATGTTTTTTACACAAAATTAAATAAAAGCAAAATCAGAGACCAGAAAATAATATAAAATATATTCAGTAATTCTAAAAAAGCTCATTAAATGTATAATGAAAAATTAATTTCATTATTTCAATACTACAATATAAAAATGTTTCACATAAATCATGTTTAAATAATACAATTATTTAAAATAAATTACACAAAATGTCCTACACGAAAATAATAAAAATAAAATAACAGAATAATCATTTATAAGAAAATTAAATATAAGAATATATATATATATATATATATATATATATATATATATATATATATATAAATATATATATATATAGAAATATTATAAAGAAAATTAAAATACAAAAATAATTGTTAAAATAACATTAAACATTAAAACTAATAAGTATTTTAGTATTATAAAGAGAAAATATTATTAAAATGTTTGGAATGAATCTTTAATAAAAATTATTTCAAATAATTTTAATCCTTATTTGATCAAATTGACAACAGGAAAGATTTTCTACACAAAATTAGATCTAAAATAGAATAGCTGAATAAAGGTTTTACATCCATACACTTTCACAGTTTGTTTTAAGGAAAGTGGTTGCAATTAATTTATTTTAGCTACATTCAAATAATAAAAAAAATAAACAAACTAAAAGTTAGTTAACGAAATTATTTATTTAAATGTTGCTAAAACAAACTGATTGCAACCAATTACATTTTTTCAGTGAACCTTTCCGTTATTCTTATTTTAGAGAGTGTACGTTTAATATGCGATATGTAGTTTGCTGGTATTCTGAATATATTCGCACTGAACATTTTTCAGTTTCTTTCTAATTAAATTGTTTGGCCACAATCAAAGACAGCCTTGATAAGATGTGAGAGTCTTTAAGAAATCACAAACGGAATCTGAGATTGTTTGTTCTGCTCATTATGAAGAGCTGTTGTTTATTTATTTCTTTTTAAATCATGTTAATTCGTGTCACTCAGCACTGTGCTTATTTAATCTCCAGAACAGCAGCGTTTCTGACAGGTTTTAAAGCAGATTGTAATCTGTGCGCTACGCGAGGACAATCACAAAGAATGTAAAGTTCAACATTTCATTACTCTGGGTTAATAAACCCCCAGAGGTAATGGGGTATGCAAATTGAGTTGAAAACACTTTTTTTGAATAACGGTTTATGGTTTTAAAAGTCTAGTTTCACCGAGAGAAAACTTGCGGTCTTATAATTCAGCAAATATTGATATGTATTTCACTCCGTCCTTCTCACAAATTGACCTATATCCGCTATATAATATAAAATATTATAATGATTATATAGTGCAGAAATAAGATGAAAAATGAGGTACCCTCAGGCCATCCGAGATGTAGATTAATTTATTTCATCATGGGAGCAGATTGGATAAATTTAGCATCACACTCAGCAGCGGATCCTCTACAGTGAATGGGTGCCGTCAGAATGAGAGTCTAAACAGCTGATTAAAAACATCACAATAATCCACAAGTGGTCCACTCTCCAGTCCATCAGCAAATAACTTGACGAGTAAAAAGCATGATTAATGTGTTTTTAACTTTAACAATTGCTTCTAACTAAAATATCCGTAATGTGCTTCTACGGTAAATTAATTGATTTTAAAATCAAATCAAACCAGTTGTGAACAAATACGTCAGTGGCTTTTTATGTGAGAGAATAGCTGATGGACCTTTTCACCGAAGGAAGTGTCATGATGGATTTTGACAGTAATTTAAAGCGAAAATGCCTCAATCCTCAATTCGTTTTTTTTTTACAAATATGCAGTTTTTCACTTCACAGAATGTTCAGTGTTGACTGGTGATGTTTTTATCAGCTGTTTGGACTCTCATTCCGACGGCACCCATTCAAATCTCTCATCTAAGCTCATTTGCATTTTTGCCTGAACTATTCCCATTCCAGATTCCACCGTAAAGCGTCTTATTGTTTGTCCGATTCCCTTAATGACACTCGCTGTTTTTATTTATTTATGGCCCAGCGGTGAGGTCACGATCATGTGTTTGTGAGAGTCCTTCATTATTTATATCTCAGCGCTCCAGCGCCCTCCGTGCTTGTTTTATGGCTGAGGTGATGTCAGATGCTGAATCCACCGTGAGGACGACACATATTTAGACACGCCATCTTGTTTTGTAAATTACAGACAACACGCCAAACCTTCCTGCCCCTTCACATGTCACTCATGCACATTCTCAACCTAAATTAATAATATCACTGTTATTTCTTCCCTGATTATTATCATTATGTTGCAGTTGTTAAGAAACAGATTTCGCCTTCGGCCATCACAGTAGGGGTTTTTGTGTGTAGCGTGGGCTTTCAGCATCGCTCTGCTGTGAATTTTGATGAGACCTTGAAAAGTAAATTGAATGTTGTAGCAAAGTCTCTCTCTTCCCTATCTGAGGCTTTACTATATCTCTCTTTTTCTCACTCCCAAAATACCTTTCTGCAATTTTTTATTTACTTACTTTTGTTGGTATGTTTACCTACAACCGAGACAAAAACTAATGCGCCATATTTAAAGACCGTATCGTACAGGTATGTATGCTTTATACTTATACATGTGCATACGCATTTTAAAATCTGCATAATAATACTTTTAATCAATGGTGAAATGAAATTGAGTTTCACACACAAGATTTCTTGCTGGTTAACTATTTTTTTTCAGCGTTTTATTGTATAAAATCCACTGAAACCTCCGAGACATTAACAGACATGCCAGTCCGTTTCTGTCGCGTGTGAAGTTTTGTTGTTTTTTCATTTTTCTCTTTATTTCTCAAAGCAATCTCCGCCTTTCATCTCTTCCAAATTAAAAGAAAGCTTTCTGCTTTCTTAGTTTTTGAAGTACAAAGAAGGCCGGTTTTTAAAGGTTTTACACGAAACGCTGTTTACAGCATATTTCACTTCCACAATGTGATTGTATGCTGAAAAGAAACAAGGTATTTAATCAGAAGCCATCTAATTCCGATATCTGATTTTATCTACGAGAAATTGATAGAAGCTTTAAAAGTAGAATAAGGTCCTTTTTAAAGCCACGTTGCTGTTTTAAGCGATTGCTTTTAAACGTCAAAATGGTACACTGATCACGGCAAACGGTGTCTGTTCCTTTCCCTTGCTCTGCCAAAAAGATCTGTTCCGAGTGTATAGAAGTTTGAATTTGGTGAAAGGTTCAGTGAAAGCTATGGATTGTTTTAAGGCAGCAACTAATGCACATCTACAGCATTTCACTTAAATTTGAGTTACGTAATTACCACAGTACATTCAATCTACAAAATCTACAAAACTATACACACGGTTGCTTTAAAACACTGCATTGTTATGAAATAGACTACAACAGAATAGAACCCTTTAAATATCAAAGCCTGACAAATTTCTAGTAACGCCGTTTCTTTATTTTAAAAACTCACTCTAATGTAATAATTAACGCCAAAGACGTTTATGATATGAACGGTAAATTACTTAGGCAATTATAGTCAGCCACTTTCTCTCTACACGCATACACACGCTTTCTCGCTCTGAGGTGTTGATGGAGTTTAGAAAGAGAGATCTCATCGCTAACACATTACCGTCTCGTCTGCTGCTAAATGTCCTTTCTGATGGCATCAGCGCTCGTCTGCGGCTCTTCAAAGAGGCTCATTTCACTAAACCAAGGTTTTTTTTCTTCACCAAAAAGGAAAGCATTTTTCCTCAGAGGTTCTATTTATTTGAGGCCTCAGATAAAGTTTGTCTGAATATCAACTTGGATGTTTCTCAGATGCCTCAAGATACTGTAGTTGTACTTCAGTTTTTTTTTTTAAAGACTTGTGACTCATCTCGGTAAATCTGAACTCTAAATAAGACAACGTTGGAATTCTCTGATGAGCGATGATGGAGACAATTGGTCTCACTGCAGTCTAGAAGAAAAAAATTAGATATTAGCAAGCCCTTTTTAACCTTAAAACAGAGCCCTGTGGTAATAAAATCTGTAATATAAAAAAAGTCAACCAAGTCTTTCTCTGTCTGGCAGGAGCTGTCTGAGGAGAACTCCACGCAGGTGAGGAGTCAGACGAACACGGCTCGTGTGGATGGATTACGGCCGGGCACCATGTACGTGATGCAGGTTCGCGCCAGGACGGTTGCCGGTTTCGGCAAATACAGCAGCAAAATGTGCTTCCAAACCCTCACAGATGGTACGAACCCCCACGCCAACGCCTGCGCGTGTTTGTGTGTGAGCCGTGTGTGTATGTGTGAGGAGGCACTCTTTGGAACCGAGCGAACTCGTTTTTGAGCAGATTTATTTAGAGTTGTCGAAATAAATGCTTCACTGTTCCATTTTTATGCTAACTAAATTCCAAGTTTGACTGATCATCACTGTGTGTCATAGAGAGGTTAAGTGTGTGTGTTTGAAACTGCTTAGCTCATTTATCTAGAGAATGATGTAATTAATTATCATTTGTGGGGTATCTATCTATCTATCTACCTACCTACCTACCTACCTACCTACCTACCTACCCAACCCACCCATCCACCCATCCATCCATCCATCCATCTTTCTCTTTTTATCATGCTTATTTGTCCCTCCCAGCCAGCTTCCGCATTCTTTTAACACTCTCTTTCTCTGTATTTTTTTTCTCTTGCACTTTCTCTCAGCGGAAGTGAGTGGATGTGTTTATTGTGTCTTAGGGCACATTTCATTCATTAGTGGTTGAACACACACACACACACACACACACACAATTTAGTTTTTCATCTGAGGTTGATTTGATTGCTTCAAGTCCATTCTTTTCCTTTTTTGTCCATTATTATTTGGAAATTTAGGCCTTTGCAAACTTAAATGGACAACAAGAAACACATATTGCTCTTTCTCTCATACACACTCTTGTAACCTCTGTCTCCCTCATGGGTTTGATTAATGGCTCTGTATCTGTAGTCTAGCATGTCCTGCCTTATGACTGTGCCAGACACACACACACACACACACACACACACACACACTTTAGATGCCAGGGGGACTGGACTCTACAGGACAGAAAGACATCCACCAGGCAGCTGGCTAGTTCCTGGGGCTTCACACTCAAACACACACACTTTACCTGTCCACCTCACTCACACATTCATTTTTTAGGCTTTTACGCAGCCCTTCTTGTCTTTGCTGTCACACTGGTGTAAATATAACTGAACTGCTTTGGCAATCTGGGACAACACACAAAGAGACACAAGTCTAATGTGCGAGCATGGCCCTGTTGTTAGAAGGTGTGATACATATTACGTCTTGAGTATAATTAATGCACTTGTGCAATATATCTGCATTTTTGACTTTTGCATGCATTTTTTTTTCCAATGCGTCTTACACTGTATTCAAGGTATACAGTTAATGCATGATTCAAACCCATGACCTTGGCATTTCTGGCACCATGCTTTAAGAGTTGCGCTACAAGATACACTGGATATTCATGGCACACATCACAAACATGCAATACATGCAACAAACACACAAAAAACCTATGTTAACCATGTAGCCAAATCACTTATATGCATCTGTGTGTGCATGCATGATTTTAATGCTTTTTTTTTTTTTTCTCGTATGTTTGTTTTGTATTTACATTATTTGGTTGTTTTTGTTGCACGCATGCTTGTGAAGATTTGCATCACTGATTCGTTTCATTTTCAGTGTTGGCTGCATACATGCATTTCATGGTGTTTATTTATATAGATGATTTGAAGGATTGAATAGCGAGTGCGATTACGCATTGTTGCAAGTTTTAGGTTTGTCTATTTGTAATACATTCATGCACAAAAAACTGAAACACAATTCAGCCATGCAAATCACACAAACACGTATGCAGTCCACAAACAAATCTATCATGTTAATTAAGTTAGTCTCGTCATGCACTCAACAAACAGACATGCACACTCTTCATCATGCTCTTTTGAAATGTAGCATTCACTAACACAAATGAAATGGAAAATACAGACAGAACACAATGATGTCACACTGATGAAGACAAAACTCCCCGTGTGTGTGCAGGCGTATCCGTGCCGTCATACTTACTAAAGTAATTAGTGCGCGAGTTCGCTCTGCGCCAGCTAACAGGTACATCCACTGGCATTCTGCCATGGCACGACATTCGTTACGACAATTAGCACCGATCACGGGGGAGAGAAGTCCACCTCACGCACACACATCTTCTCTAGAAGCACAACACACGCTCTCCCTAGAGTCTGTCTCTCTCTTTTCGTTTTGACAGCCAGGTGTAATGACGAAGAAATGATTCTGTTAAATGAGGTGTGTTTAAGCCCAGTACACACAGAGACTGCTCTACTTCCTGTTGGCCATTATGGATTTAGCCTGCTAAAAACGACCACGAGCGCGATTGTTTAAAAAGTGGTCACAAGCATATGCAACGTTTTAATAATTCTAAAATGTGGATTTGCTGCTCAAAGAAATTTTTTTATTTTTTTTTATCAGTATCAGTATTTAAAACAGTTGTGGTGCTTAATTAGCTTTTTTTTGTGGAAACTGATAATTTTTTTCGGGATTCTTTGTAAATGTCTTAACTGTCACTTTTAAACCGATTTAATACATTTTGATACTTAAAAGTATTAATTTCTTAAAAAAAAACAACTTTTGTGCATTAGTGTGCATAATGCAAGTTGCATACAATAATAAATGCATGTAAGAAACCTACATTGTTGTAGTTGTTGGGCTGTGTTTGCGTAGCTTCTTGTTGCTAGATTTTTTTTTTCTGTCTGTCAAACACAGAATGACAATTAATGATATAGATCAGTCCCTTTCACTCATGCTAATTCTTCCCCCTAGCTAGCGTTCTCATTTTTTCTGACGTTCTTTCTCTCTAATTTTTCTTTTATGCTTTGTGTGAAGCTCCACGGGTTTGTTAGATTATAATGTGGCTAACATTGTTAGTTAGTTGTTTTTTTTTTTTTCATGACTTTTAGCTGCTTCAAATTAAAATTAGCTTGTAGCTTAGCATGCTACAATCTCAGATAGCTCCCTTAAAGCACACATGTGCTTGTTCTCCTGTATATGTGTGAGCCGGTCGTGGGTTTGACTGTATTTGATCGTCGACAAAAGACATTCCATCCTCGTCTCTGTTGTTTTTAGACTGTGACGGTGGGATTAGCCGTGTTGACGGGCCACACACATCACTCACACACACTCCACCAGTCGCTGTCATTCGCCTGTGTACCTTAAGTGTTTTCCTTCCCTCCTTTCATTCCGTCTGTCCTTTTCCATCACTCTTTCTCAGCTGACATCTGTCAGCGCTAGGCATTAGTATACCTGACCACCGTGTTTTAGCGCTTCCTTTTGTATCATTGTATCACTCTATTATCTCTCTCCCTCTCCATTCCGCTCGGTTTGATTCAAAGCTCACACCTCCTCACACTTCTTAAATCTGTATTCTTGTCTTTTTCCGTACATCTTTGTTCGCCCCCTCTTTCAATCTCCTATTCATGCAGTCCATGAAACACTTCCCTGAATGGCTTCTCTTGAAATGTTTTGTTTACGTTCTTTCATCCCCTGTTTCATCTCTATAGGCAGCGGCCATTTCAGTTATTTCTGTAGCCTAATGCATCCTGTCTCTCTCTGTCTAGACGACTATAAATCAGAGCTGAGGGAGCAGTTGCCACTGATTGCGGGCTCAGCCGCGGCTGGAGTGGTCTTCATTGTATCTCTGGTGGCCATATCTATAGTCTGTAGCAGGTGAGTTGGCCATTGTGGAAGCAGACGTATGACTGCCGCATGTGCTCACGAGGATGAAGAGCCTCAAACTAGTTCAGACTAGATAAATATGCTCCTGATTCATACTTTTACTTTACTTTTACTTGTAAGTGAATGTGAAATGTAATATACCAAATCATCTGCAATGGAGATATCTACAAATATGTATCGATTTAGTACATTTGATGTCTTATCGATTTAATGCATCTCAGTATTTGAAATTCCTTAAAAAAAACAAGCTATGTGCATTAGTAATGCGCATAATGCATGTTCCATACTATAATAAATATTACATATTAATCATAAATATTACATATATTTAATTATATATTAATTAAATGCATAATTAATGTATATTTATTTACTTTTCTAGCTTTTTATTACAATTGTGAACATTTAATATTAAACACCATAGAACAGGAACTAGAAGCGATTTGTTTATGCTGTATTTTAAATCTCATTTGTTGAAAGATAACCACTAACTCTCCTCAAAGCACTTCTCACACTGATAAATTGGTCTTTATCTGAGTAGGTTCTTTGCTGTAGGGTAACATTAACGATGGTTGAGGTGATGCAATTCCTGTAAACAGTAAGCAATTCAAGCTTTTAATCCAAAAATAAAAGGAATTGGATCCAAAAAGGCAAACCACCAGACACAACTCTATCCAAACGAACCAGACAAAAAGTTTTGTCTTCAGACTTTACTTTTGGTCAGACAGAAATTTAGATCAGAAAGCCTTTGAAAGTCTTTTTCTATAATTGTGTTCTCAAATATTGAATACAACACCCCTTCGTTACACACAAACTGCGATTGGTCACTTGAGATAACAGCTAAAGAGTCTCTGACTGAGCTGCTAGCCAATTCTTTGCCAGAATGAACTGCTTTTTAACGAGACATTACTTCCTTGTCAGAAACTCATAATATAATACTATAATTGCCAGCTGAGCAACGATATTTTGCACGTATAACATTATATAACCTGCATATGAAATGATCCTCTTGTAGAAGATCCATACAGGTGGTGCTGGGGAAGGTGGAGGGTTTCTGAAGTGCATTTCAACTGCTACAGCCAAGTACTGTAATCTTGAGCAGCGAGCTCATTAGCTGCTAATGTAAAAAGGAACCAATCAGCTGCCCCGTGTGAATAATCATGTGATTATATCCAATTGAGTTGAATATAGAGATGTAGAACCTCATCAACCTGCGGCATCTAAAGTTCCATGACTGAACTTTGTATTTCGTAACTGAATTTTCCCTCTTTCGTTCAAAGGAAACGGGCTTACAATAAGGAGGCGGTGTACAGCGACAAACTCCAGCACTACAGCACCGGAAGAGGTGAGCAAACCCTTTATACTATAGAGACCGTTGTACGCTGATGGACATCTTCGTTTTACAGCGGGCACCGCCTCTTCCTCTGGGGCAAAACCATTCTGAAATGGGTTTTTAATAAACGAGAAAGCAAACATATAGGAAAACAAGGCGAGGGATGTGAGGTTACAGGAAATGCCGCGGGATGCGGTGTAACGGAGGAAAGGAACGAGGGATCGCTTCAGGCCTGTGCACTTTTAAGAAGCTGACACTAAAAAGCTTCCTACCCGTATGCATCCCATAGCCCTGCGAGAAGCTTCAGGCTCATTAGGAAGTGAGAACTCTCTCTCTTTCTCTGTCTCCTTGTAAGCAACCTCTCTGAGGATTCGGTGGGCGATCTGTGAAGCTAAATTTAATTAACATAAGTGCAGACGAAAAAGTAAACAAATGATGTGACAGCCAGACTCACACATCAAAAAGACAATTTAGAAAGAAGAAAAGAGAGCAGAGATTGTGAGAACGTGATCTTGTAGTCAGGAGAAATATTCAGATAATTACTGTATCAGAATTTATTCAGTTTTGAATGTCAATGCATATGAGCTAAAACAAAGCGAAGGACACTCCACTATGAATATAATTGGCGAAAATGTCACAGCCATTCTTGGGTTTCCCAACATTAGAATTATTAAAACTTTTTTAAGGAAGCATGGAGTTGGTGTCCGCACACAGAAGCGTTAACCCCATCAGGACTTTTATTTTATTTCATTTATTTCCAGCAGGACATTAAAGAATTGCCTTTAGCACCAAGAACAGATTCTCTGTAAAAATATAATCGTAGTTTAAATGAAAAAAGAAAACCTACAGATATTGTTAATATAGTTAAATCATATTTTATATAGAAAATCTTTCAAGTTAATTTATTTAGTTACCATGAAGTATTATCTTAGTTTTAGCTCTTTTACTTTTGTTGGTATATTAAAGTTTATTTGGGCTATTAAAATGCATAAACGTGTCCTCTTATATGTTTTTGGAGGATTGTATGAGTATTCAGTCATTTCACAACAGGAGACTGCTGGGAAACAGTACTATAAATGTTTGCACCCTGGAGTTTATATAACAAAAACAAACAAACAAATAAATAAATAAAAATACATCGTATAAATTCTCATTCAATGGACATTTCTTTACATAGCAGCTCAGTGCTTTATACAACATTGCAGATAAAATAAACATTACCAAATATATTTATTTCTATTAGTTAATAACAGAATAATATAGTTTAAATACATAATATTATTATTAATATTTTAATATTAAATATGTGAATATTCAAATATAGAAAGATAAAATCAATCTATCGTTCTATATACTGTATATATATCTCTCTGTCAATACATTTATCTATTTAATACATTTAATACATTTATTTATTTAATGTTATCATCCCATCCTTCTATATTTGATTCAGACATGTCAGGGTTCTATCGACCATTCTTCTATCACTCAGTTCTATTCTATTCCATTTCTTTCAGTCTGTTCATCATTTCATCCATCCATCTATCTGTTGTGACATATATATTGTGTATATAGCTTAATTTTATAATAAAATGGGTGATAATAGCACAAAACATTTTTATTTAGCAGCACTACTGCACTTGCACAGGCAGCTATGAACCTGTGCGAAATTGTAAGCTCCGTGTTGTCTTAAACGTCCCTTTTTGTCTGTTTTGTCACAGCTATTTTCTGTACCTTTATTTTGCTGAGTCACAACCAGTGCTGTTGTTCTAGTCACTAAGCTGGAACCTGGTTAGAAATGAAACGCCCACCTCTCTCTCTCTCTCTCTCTAGCTCTCTATAATGAGCACCCTAAGGAGCTGAAAGACTTAAATTGCTGTGAATGGAGAAAAATGAATGCCGGACATAAAATGGAAATATGGTTTTGTGTAAAATATTGATTTAAAGCGTAATAGAACCTTGCAATAGTGAGGCAGCCTTAATGTGGCAGGGTCATAATGGAGTACGCTTCGTAACGCATGGCTTTTTAATACCGGGGAGAGAGGGAGAAAAAAAAGCATCTTTTACCTGAGAGATCAGTGAGATGCAACTAATCTTATCTAAATATGCTTACACAGTGTCAGACACTTCACATAAGAGCACAAATGGGCTGATATTCTCAAAGCTTCTTAACCTGAGACAGATCCTTTTATGTATCAGGACGCATCAGAGACGGCTGCTCTTTCAAAGCTCAGAAACAATGCGATTACACGGGCCAGGGGTCGGACGTTTGCTGTGTGCAAGCTCTGTATTAAGACGCTCCTGTTCTCAAAGAAAGATTAACAGGATTCAAAATAAGAATAGATAGTGAATGGGAAAGACTACAGTAAACTAATGACCTCCTGGAGTTTGTAAAACATATTAATTCAGTTTGGATTGTATGTAAACTTTTTTTTTCGTTAATATAGCTGCTCAGTGTAATATAAAATATAATACAACATCTCAAAAAAAAAAAAAAAAAAAAACAACCCAAATATATATGTGTGTGTCTGTGTGTGTGTGTGTGTGTGTATGTATATATATATATATATATATATATATATATATATATATATATACTCATATATATATATATATATATTTATATATATATATATATATACATAAAATGAGATAAAATGATACATTTGTGAAATTCTAGATAGAATATTAGAAAAATGGATAAAATAATATAACAACAAAACAGAATAAATAGATAGATAGATGGATAGAGTGATTGATGGATGGATGGATGGATATATTCTACTAATAAATAATCACAAACAATGGTGTACTTGAGTCCAAAACCCTACCAAGTGCTTGTCCTCAGGGGCTTGGCCAGAGGTTTGTGTTTTTTGCGTCTGCTGCCCCGGGTGTCTCTCTGAGCGGGACAGGGCTTCGGTGCAGTGGCAGAGCTGTTGGTGTTCCAGGCACGCACGGATCAAGTGGCTATGAAATATTAACATATATATTTTTATTTCCCTTTCTCAGCCATAAGAAACGACTGGAGCTGTTACGATGCATTACTCTAGAGGACAAGGGGAGATAAACTGTTTGCCATTTGAGTTATTGATGAAGAAAGCCGCGTTTCTAAAATTAAAGCACTCTGTAGGTTTGTGCATGTGTGTTTGAAATGAATAATTCAACAAATTTGCCCGGGTTTTTTCAAGTTAAAGGGTTCATATCATAGATTCCTTTTATCATTTTTCCCCAGAAGTCCACTTAAAATGTAAGTAAAGATTTGAAAACTTTGGCCCTTCATTTATAATACCATGATCTTTTTGAAGGATCTGCAGAGCTATACAAACTAAACAACAATGTGCAGATCTTGATTTTCTGATGTTCTACATCTCCGTTGACCCTGGAACAACACTGTGATTAGCCAATCAGATTTGAAGAACCATGTTATAGTTTTTGTGAAGTTTGGGCTTAAAAGCAATGTTTAGTTCTCGTACAGCAGTGCCATTCATCTATTATTTCCTCTGATTTAGGTATTACTCATGGGTAAGGTTAGGTTTAGGTGTAGAGATATGATCAAGAGTACATTTTTAGATTAAAACATTGTTCCAGGGTCAACAAAATATGTATTTGTATTTATTTATTTATTCTAATTGTATGTGTTCATAGTGGATCAAGATAAATGTGCTAAAAACATTTCTAAATTAAGACAAATCTAATTTTAGTGATAATTAGTTTTTTTTGGTTATTTTATTGGGTGAATGGTTGGATGTATATATTAGAAATATTCTATTTTATTTAATTTAAGTTATTTTAATGATAACTTTACCCATCCCATGTTTTCATAATGGATTGAGTTTTATTAAAATAAAATCTTTTTTTTTTTTTTTTTGTATGAATGGGGAGTTAGATGTAGTGTACTAGAAATATTCTAAATAAATAATACAATACTGTAATGATACACCCTTGTTTTCATAGTGCATCAAGCTTGTGTATTAAAATAACATATATAATATAAAAATAAAATAAAATAAAATATTTGATTTCCAACTACTCTCTATATATGACCCATTCTATTGAGATTTGACTGTTTAATTTTCAAATATTTTTTTTATATAGCACACATGGTAACAGAAGAAAAGCTGAAAAGTTATTTCAGCAGTCGTAAAAGTTATTATATTTTGACTTTTTTCTTTATAATAAGCATTGCTGAATCACAACTAAAAATCTCTAGAATTTTATTAATACTAAATAGTGTGAATTATGGTTCATTTCACACTGTTATCTGAAGTCTCTGGCTGTCAGTAAAGCAGGTGCTGGATTGGTTATTTTATGCCTGAAGTCTTAATGTCTCCTGGCCTTCCTGTCACGCTGGGTGACATACCCCGATCTCTCCACCCTCCAGCGTCCGAGTCAGCGCTCACCTCTTCTGAAGCAGACCTTAGCGACTCTCGCCTGTGTCTTTCAGTATGATTGCATCAGCTTCCACACCTGCTTTTGGGTCTCTTCCTATTGGGCAGCGGATATGAACACTTCCTTTTAGAGCTCGTTTAATGTTTGGTTTATTTGTGTGGGTTGCAGGTTCTCTCCGAATCTCTGAGATTACTTTCTGCATCCTCTCTTGCTCACACACGCGCACACACACACACACACACTGATGTTTACACATGAAGTTTCATCTTCTGCCATGAAGAGCAGTTTGATAGCGTGTCTGCGTTATCTGTTTATGAGGTCCTGTGGGGGATAAAGGCAGAAGAGAATTTGATTCGGCTCTATTGGAGAAGCAGAGAGAGAGAGAGAGAGAGAGAGATTCACTGCAACTGTCTTGTGTTGCCACTGCTGTTTAATGATGTCATAGTCTCAAGCTATGAATCCATAATGGTCCAAAAATGGATCGGGAATAAACACTGTAATGGCTAGCAATAGAGGTTAGATTTATTTCTAGGGTTGAAGATTAAAGATTTAGTTGCTTTTCAGATTTCAGTTCCACTGAGCAGACTCTACTATACAATAACTACTATAATAATACTTCAATAATAATGCTATACTATAATAATACTATAATAAACAAATAATACTAAAGATAATATTATAATAATGCAAAGTAATACAGTGTATAATTGTATAATGTTGACTTGATTATTCTCTCATCATATCATGATTTTAACTGTATCAGTATATGACTTTTTCCCATCTAAAACAAGTTTAATTGTCCAAACTTTTGGACAATTAAAATGAAAGTTACTGAAATTTGCAAGCTTTGACATGAAATCAGTGCATCAAAAATAGTGCACTTTTTTTATTGAACTACTTTTATGCTCCACTAATGCATGCTTTTCAAGCTTACAATTCATTGTAGTTTTAGTGCATTATTCCAGATGCAGAACCATTAACAGAACTGAATGTCATGAAAATCATTTGGCCTCTGTATCTTTATTTAAATCGATTCACGACCCTGTTTATTTCAGAGTTTTATGAGAAACTATTGATGTCATCAGCATCAGGCGATGGATGCAGTAATCATTTTCACATTTCAGATAAATCCACTCTGTTTTAGATTGCCTCTTGTTTAACCACTCGTATTGGATTCGTTTATTTACTGCTTCGATAAATGCATTAAAACAAAAATGGTTTCTAATAACGTGCTTAGGCTTGACCTGCTTTTCGCTTAGATCATAAAATAGATTTACCATAATGTTTATACAACTGCATCGGAATGAAAACCGTTAATAACGCCACGCAAAAGAGCGTTTTAGTTATTTATGCAATTCGCTTGTGTTCTAGAACTCACTTTGAGACCGGATTTGTCCAACTGTCACACACCCATGGGCTGCCCGACCCTGCCAGGCTCTCCGGGGATGAAGATCTACATCGACCCCTTCACCTATGAAGATCCTAATGAAGCCGTCAGAGAATTCGCCAAGGAAATAGACGTCTCCACTGTCAAGATTGAAGAGGTTATCGGAGCAGGTGTGTTGCTTGATTAATTCCAATTTTTAACATGCACATGTTAATGCGTAGATGATGGCTTTAAAACGTCATGGCCGAAAGCTTTAAAATATACTGCACTGACAGTAAAAAACCACAAAGTTTACACTGCCATCTCCCTGAGAAATATTTGAAGCACATGTACCTCTGTGAACTTTTATATGCCTCCGGTACATCTATGTTTCCTCACAAACACAAGTAGGACACAACACAGCATCCTGATGGTCTTCTTCTGGGCGAGTCGCGGTGAAGATGTGTTATGACTCACAGTCAGCTCTGCTCAGACAGCTCAAGTTAATCCACCGATGCACCTCATATGGATTTCACACAGATCACAACAAATACTCTCAACCTTTTAGCAGTAAAACTCAAGTCAAAGTTGATAAAGTTTCTCTTTATTCTATCCTTTTCTATTTTTGCCCATTCCGTCTGAAGCTTTATTGATTTTAGAACACTTCTGGGGCCACACAAATATAATCAAGCTTGGTTTTGCTTCCAGTGAGGTTATTGTACAAAGACTCTCCATTATGCAACCTGGGCTTGCCGATATACAGAAGGTCGGGTCGTACTGACCCCAGTGAAATATATCTACTTCTGCAGGATTGTGTGAATAGCCCAGACCCATGTTAATGCAACTGATGCCATGCTTAATAAGTTGGTATTGTGATTGTCTAAAATACTGAACACCGTCAATGATATACATTAAACGCCGGCTTTAATATGCAATATATAATCTTTAATGCTCACAGTTTGATATCTGAAAACATTGCATTCATACTTTGGAACTTTTTTGGTTTCTAAATGTTATGTAACATCAGAGTAAACTTGGACTGGCAAATACAGAAAATGGTTAATTGTTTAGCTTTGTTTTGCAAATTAGCAGTCATAAAAAAACCTTTAATTCACTATTTCCAATTGAATTTTCTTTATCCATCAAATTGTTCGTATGAGCTTGGTTCATTCACCTATGCCACTCTACCCTCCACATCTAATCTTAAAAAATCTTAAAAGCGTAACCCATTATTTAGACATAAAACAGGAGGGATTCAGAACTTCCCTGTTTCCTATAGATGATGTTCAGCAGTAGAAACTGCATTGTTTTTACTTTCACTCATTCCTCTTCTTTGTGTGCCTCAGGTGAGTTCGGGGAGGTGTATAAAGGTCGACTGAAACTGCCTGGAAAACGAGAGATCTACGTTGCCATCAAAACACTGAAAGCAGGCTATTCTGAGAAGCAGAGACGCGACTTCCTGTCCGAGGCATCGATCATGGGGCAGTTTGACCACCCCAACATCATCCGCCTGGAGGGTGTCGTCACCAAGAGCCGGCCGGTCATGATCATCACAGAATTCATGGAGAACGGCGCGCTTGACTCCTTCCTTAGGGTAAGTGCAACATCCAAAACAAGCACCCTCTGTCTCTCTCTCTCTCTGTCTGTTTCATTCTTTTCCTTTGGCATGGAGAAATATGCTGCTTAATCGATGTTCAGCCCATTTTTTTCAATCTCATGGATTGGTTCTCCTTAGCTTTGATCTGGTGCCGCAATAAAGGGCTCTTTGAAGTTGGCTTAGAAATCCACCACATCCGAGTAGCGTCGCCATCGATCCACACCCCCACCCCTGTTTGTTATCGTGCATTCGGTTCAAAGCTTTCGCTTGTGCAACATGGCGACTGTGTACAGAAGTTTCGAAGAAACTGTAAGGTCTCCTACTGTGTGCTGTAAACATGTTTTAGACAGCTACTAATGAAGAGCGTTAAACACAAATGCTGCACAGAAAGGAAAATCAATGTCTTTTTTCTAGTCGTGCACGTGCACAAGATATTTAATCCGTGCTGCTGTTTAGCTTAAATTATTGAAGGGTCTGCCCCTGTATGAAATCATCATTTTATTAATTAATTAGTTTCTAAAAGATTAAAGCACATTCATGTCTCAGAGCAACATGCAGCTGGATCAAATATACAGTGGAGATAAAGCAGCAGTTTATGGAGAACCTCTGTGGGATCTATCTATCTATCTATCTATCTATCTATCTATCTGTCTATCTGTCTATCTGTCTATCTATCTATCTATCTATCTATCTATCTATCTATCTATCTATCTATCTCTCTGATTATATTATTCTCTGATTATATTATTAATTAACCAGATACTGCATAACCAAAAAATTCTTTACAGCTAAACACCAGGAGCTCCTTTGGTTGAGGTTTGACATTCTAATGAACATCATGTAATATCTATATCTTTTTTGTGGCAGCAAAATGATGGGCAGTTCACAGTAATCCAGTTGGTGGGGATGCTGAGGGGAATTGCTGCTGGCATGAAGTACCTGTCGGAGATGAATTACGTCCACCGAGACCTGGCCGCCCGCAACATCCTGGTCAACAGCAACCTTGTGTGCAAGGTGTCGGACTTCGGCCTGTCCCGTTATCTCCAGGAAGACACTTCTGACCCCACCTACACCAGCTCACTGGTAAGACTTGGCCCCTCACGTCAGGCTCACCACCTCATTTTAACAGGAGCCAATAGGTGCCATGTTTTGCACTGTTGCTCGAAATAATTGAAAAGGCAGGTATTGAGCATTTGTAACTTCCCCTCATTTCCTCAAGCTTTGGTTTTATTTTCTCGTTCTTCTGATTTGTTTTTTTATTCCCCAAAATGTCTCCAGAAAGAAATCGTGCATTGTCTCACTGACAGGACACGACCATTTCCTGGAAAAACTGCATTTAAATTCTGTATGTGATTGAACACAGCCAAGTGACTGGACTTCCAATAGCCTGCCTCCCAAATGGAGCTCTCAGACTTCCAGAATTCTCTATTATGTATCATTAATAGGCATCCAGGGCATCATTAGCCCTCCTGTGCTGCAGATCTTTAATATTAATATGAAATACTATTTTCTCCTGCCTCCTTAAAGACTCTCTATTCAGAGCTCTGTGATATTTTTGGTGCCGCGGATTCGCCACGTTCGTAATTATCTGGGTTTACTGATAATTCATTGTCTTGTTCTGTCTTATCTGGCCCTGTTATGATTTCTGTATTCAGGCCGGTTTCCAAGGCGCTGGTCGCATTGACAGTCGCACTTTTAGCAGGGTCAACCGTTTCCTCCGCATTGAAGAGAAACAGCCCTGGGTCACATCCTTTATTGAACGCGTTTTAAATTCACTTCAGACTTCTCATAGAAATGGCCCATGCATTGTAAGCAAACAATTTCATCTTTTACACTCGGGTGGTTCCTCAGCGCTGGTGAGCGGAGATGTGAGGGGGATGATAAGGAGACGAGATGACAGACAGGGAATATTTAGCTAACGTTTTGTCTCTCTTAAAACGTGTGAAAGCTCATTAAGCCCCAAAGGCAGCCGCCATTTACAAACAGGATGTCCTGCGGTGACTGTTGATTGACAGGAATATGCAGCAAAGGTGTGAACAGGGGTGTGATACTGATGTGACTTCACTTTCTTCTTTGCTGATGGAGAGAGGATTTAATTACCCCCTGGGTTTTTGCGGTTTTTGTTCACTTGTCAGCTTTTGATGGCCCCTGTTTACTAGTCTTATCTATCTATCTATCTATCTATCTATCTATCTATCTATCTATCTATCTATCTATCTATCTATCTATCTATCTATCTATCTATCTATCTATCTATCTATCTATCTATTGTTCTACCATTGTATCGTTCTATTGTTCTTTTGCTCATTCTATCGGAAGTCTACCTATCTATTTTTATAACTGTTGATCATTTTATTATTCTATCTATCTGTCATGTCTATAATTATGTTTTGATTTGTTTTGGGGTTTTTTTAATCAAAATTTGATAAAGCACTAACAATTAAATTCTGGAGCATGTCTTGCTTTGACGAATCATGTTAATGTTTATAAAAATAGTAAAAAAGTGAAAGTAGATGGTTTTATTATTAATTAACCAAAAACGTGGTTGAGGTCTGACATACTGTTGAAATATCTATCTATTTATCCGTCTGTCTGTCGGCCCATGGATAGAATAATTAAAAACCCAAACAGCTCAGTCACATTCAGTCATTCAGTCTGGACATGCAGTACAGCCAGATTATGATCTGGACTCTTGAGGACAAGGCATTTGTAAGTACGTCTGCCCGCCCGTCTGTCTGTCATTCTGACATTTTGCTTTTTAAATTTGTTTTCATCCGATTTATGTCCTGTGCCTAACTTGAAGATAACAATCTTGTATTAAAACACACACAAACTCTAACCAGAGAGTTTTTCATCCGAAACTGGAGGGTTCTTGGGCTTAGAGGAGATGATACAGAGAAGGAAGTGAAATTGAAAGGGAAGAAATAAAGAAATGTCCCTCACTTTCTCAGCTTGAACACAGATTTCCCTCTCGCTGTCAGCATGACAAGTGTGTGCTGTGTGCTGCAAATGGAAAATAAAACTATTTACACTGAGGTGGGATCTGAATGTGTGACACCCCCTCGCCCTGCCGTCCTCCTCTCTGTCACTTTCCGTTTCCCTCTTCCTCTTCCTCTCCCGTCCGAGGGTTGCGTTTTGGCGTGCCGGAGTGTGGAATGTGACAGGCTCATTCTCTCTTTCTCTGTTTACTCACCATTTCAATTCTTTCAGTTTTCCCTTACTTGTCTTTTCGGTTCCAGGTGTTAAAGTAGCATCTTCTGCAATCTTGTAGTCCCGTTCAGCCAGAATTTTGCCCGTCGGTGTCAAGACTGGCTCACATTACAGCTTACTCTAGTCAAGAAACTAGTTCACATTGCCCAGCTTAGTTTGTGTGAACTAGATTGAGACATGAAGAATTCATCTGACCATCATCTGGTTTTGTTGGATTAGTGTTGGCAAGACAGTGTAGCTCAAGCAGAGCCAAGCTTGTGGGTTAAATTCCAATGGAATTCATGGAGTGATAGAAATGAGGAGTTCTTATCTTGACCAAAAATCATTAATCACCCATGTCGTTTCTTTGTTCATCTTTGGAACACGTTAGTGATGAAATCCAGGCTTTATGACCCTGACACAAGGCACACAAATTAGCAGCAGAATGCACAATTATTACTCTAGTGAATCGTGGCTGACTAAGAAGAACATGTTGCGTAAAGTTGTTATTTTCATTTTATAATGAAAACATAACATAAAAGTATTCTCATAGCTTGTCCTTTCTTTTTTAGCTCCCTTGATATCTAGAAAGAGATTCCATCCTATATATATTAATTTGTGCTACAAAGATGAACGAAGGAACTGTCGGTTTGAAATTACATGAGGTTGAGTGACTAATGACAGAATATTCATTTTTGTGTAAACTATCCCTTTAAAATTGTTAAATGAGAATGTCAAATTTAATCAACATATGAACAATTCATTTGAAATATAAGCTTTTCTTTTCCCACAGCATCAAGTGGGTGGGTATGAGTGTTTACAGAACATATCCTGAGAATGTGAAATATTCAGGTGCACTCCGTTTACTAAAGGTCTACTAAATTAAACTTTAAATATGCCTTTCAAACATTTTGTTAACATAAACCTCCATGAGTAAACATTATGAGACTAAAGCCAGTGGAAAAGAGAATGCAGGACCTCACCACTATCAGATTTAATACATGTACAGTCTGTTCACCTACTAAATTACATTTTAGGAAGGACGAATGAGGAGAAATGCATCTCTGTGTGTGTGTGTGTGATGTAGTCTGATAAATGTCAAGTGTCACAGGTAGCTAAGCCAGTATAAGCCCATCAGTTATTACATTCCCCGTGTGTGTGTGTGTGTGTGTCCTCTGTGCGGTGCAGCTGAGATGAACATGTGTGCTCTTTTTACACTTAATCTTTCCTGATCTCACAACAGCTCTCTTTGAGCAATCCTAGTAGTCTACAACAGCATTTAGTTAATAATTCTCAAGGTCAGTATCGAAGAACCCAAATTATCCTCAATGAAGGGTGATGTGTGCTTTAATTTATTCCAAGTTAGAATTGTGGGGTAAAACTAGATTTGATATTTCTCGGAAGAAAATTACAGTTTTGGCCAGAACTTTCACTTCGTCACCTGGAACAGCAATTGCACACCTCTTCTCCTTTTTTCCCTTTAATCTTCATGTCCATAGTACAAAAGGTGAGGTCAGGTTGTATATGTTAACCTTAAGTGTATTTACATGATTTTTAATAAGTGTGAGCAATAGTTACAGTGTTGTCTGCCTTTTTTAGTATGTAATTTGGTCTGCAACATTCATCATGGTTTATTTTAGTGAATTTAAACTGTCAGTCTCGATTTCATAGGTTTATGCAACCTTGACTCTTGCCTTTATTGTAAAATGTGAGCAGATTGCTTAGCAAGTTACTGCGGGTATCAAACAGAGAAGCGGTGTGCAACATTTTACCACATCGCCGTCCTCAGCTGTCGTTATTTAAACATGTTATCTGACCTCTGACCCGCGGCACCATGTGACGGACTTGAAAACCTCACGCGGCGGCGAACAAACGCTCTTTCACTTAAGCACAAAGATCTCTCAAAGGAAAAGAGTCGAGGTAAAAAAAAAAAAAAAAAAAAGGAATACTTAACCTGGTTATGAAAGACAAGGTCACGATCTAATATTAAAAATCCTGGATGGGAAATTGGAAGGAAAGGATGATAAAGGATTAGGTGAGCGTGGTTTAATTTGCGCTGTCCCCGTCGGGCGTCTGGGCGGTGGCGGGGCGGTACAAGACTGGGAAGAGGGGGGCGAAAGGTTAGCGATGCACGGTTAGCCCGCTGCTATCTGAAGCACCTCCCCTGACGTCTGATTCGCCTGCTGATGTTAATGCAGCACAAATTGGACTGGAATTTTAAATTAATGTAAGTGCAGGAGATATAAGCAAATTAGATCTGTGAGGCCCACAGAGAAACCCAATGACCATGGGTTATAATTTCAAAGCAGTTAGACAAGGTTGATCTAAAATTCACTTTGTAGCATTATTGGTTTGTTGACATCAGGGTGGCATGGGTTTCAAATTATGAGATATCTTATACCATGTTACTTGTCTATATTTTCACATCACGTTACATGGTTTGTTCATCAGTCTATAAGTTTGATTACTTGTAAAGTATCGACAGAGTCTTGTGTCTCATATGTCTAATCGTGTCTGATATGCAGTTTTTTCAGATCTAAATATATGCCACTGTCGTCTTGCCTCATGCAGGCGCATTTCCGATGCAGATTGTTTGTGTTTGGGACATTAAACACCAGTGGTGTGTCTTCTGCTCTTGTTTAAGTGTTGTTTGCTGTGAGCATGTGCCGCTCTGAGAGACAGATCTTCATTGTTCTTTCAGACTGCAGCTCGGAAATAGTCACAGACAGTGGAGCATCAGAGAGACATATGGGTCTATTTCTATAAATACTGAATGAATGATAAACCACATTTTGTTGTTTGACCAGACGTTTCATGTTTCAGTGATTCAGCTGTTTTTATTGTATTGTGTTTTCTTTTTATTTATTTATTCTTAAATTTCTTCCAACTTAATCACATTTCAAACAAGCTATAGGTGTATGACATTGCCAATTTAGCATTAGCCTTAACTAGTTCAATTCTAGTATGTCATGTTCACACTAGATGGGTTCAGTGTAAAAGTAATTGTCTATGTGTAAAAGTCAGTGTTTATGTGCCCTGTCTTTATGGTGACAGGCCTCTCGTCACAGACAGCGGTCATTGAAGGTGACCTGCATGACACTGGTCTCTATCATATGTAGGTTCATTCCATCTTATATTAGAATCGATGAAGATGAAATTGAGTCTTTCAGGTCACTGAACACAAAGGTCGGGAGAAATTCCAAGTAGAAAGGATCATCAAATCCCTCATTTGTTATATATTTTATTTGATAATACGAATTACTTTGGTTATATTTTCTAAAGTTACACTTGCTTTTGTTGGTATTTTTTGCTACTGTGTCTTTAAGACATTGCAAATAATCTCTTTCATGATTGGCTAACTGCCTTGTATTGTAGTTCTGCCCAGTAGTGTTCATCATAGTGAAAGTACTGTTGAATCCACCTATGATATCTAAACATGAGAGGTCATTGTTATTGTGCTTTTGGATGTCATGGCGCTCGCTGTTGAAAAATGCCCGCTTTTGTGCCTGACAGATTTCTTAACACAAAGCAGGCCACCTTGCGTGTATCACGTGTCACGATTTCTGAATGACCCATTTTTGCTGCTTATTTTCAGAATATCGTCTTGGGTGGGCCGGAATTAGTTTGCTTTGTATTTATTGTAGATTGTTTGCGCTACGACAAATTCTTTTATATCAGAATAGCAAAGGAAATCTGATTTTGACGTGGTGGTGTGACCCTTTTAAGATTATTGGTATTTATAAATCTCTGACTGAGGTGTTGCAGAATTATTACAGGAATACTGATAGTAAATATATAGTTCATGTACAATGATGGTGCACTTGTTTTGAAGCCCTTTCATCTCTTAATTCTATTTAAACCAAATGTGAAAACTCCAACAAGAAAGACCCTCAAGATCCTACTCTCGCTTTCTTCTCCTTCATTGTCTTCTGCTTCATATTCACCCACGGCAGATGCAGCGGGTTGGAAAAATGTAGTTATAGATGGATAGATAAATTAAAAAGCAGGAAGGTACGTAGGGGACTAAAGAGAGAAGTAAAGGTTAAAGAGGTGGAATGAAACGATCGTAAGACTGACGGAAATTCCCAGCAGGCATCTGTCCTTCGCTGACCACTGTTTGGTCACAAAGCCTAATCAAAACTGGACAGAGAAAGTCTGACATTCTGTAATCTTGTGGTTCTCTTTGCGTTTACTAAGGTTGTTTTCATTTTCTGTCCATATGGACTGAAGGGCTGCAGTTTTGCTTTGGAAATTAGCAGTGACATCAGCCATTTGAATCAGGTTGAAATAGTTTTGCATATATTGTGCAGTTTAGCTCTCTGTTCAGCATTCTTTATTTAACTCTTCTGCAACTCGCTGAAATATTTCATGTTTATGTTTTTTATTCAGAAGCTTCATTAAACTGTCATTTAGAGAGTGTAATTCTGGTGGGTACTGGAATATTCCCTAGACATACATTAACGTTATTTTTTTGTACGCAAAATTGGAATGCGTGCAAAAAGCAACCTTGTAGCAACCACAGAGCAACTTGCTGAAAACAGTTTAGGACACTGACTGCAAGGAAACGGACCCTAACATCACGGCAATGGAAGTTTTGCATGGGTAAACATCACTTACAGTACATCTTCTTTAGAAAATGTAAAAGTTTTAGTCTCGTTGTTGTCACTTTTTAGCCTAAACGCTCCAGTTTTCTTCCGGAATTAATATATGTGGTTCAGCTTTTCCTGTCATTTAGTTTTCGTCTGGTTGACGTCAGAGGCAGGACTGAACTAATTGACATCATTAGACTGGAACGTAAAGCATGTTGATCGCAAACCAATTCTGTGTGTGTTTAGTCATTGTTGTGTGGGTGTGTGTGTGTGTGAGGGGAATCTTAAAACAAACTGCTGTCAATTTTAATCAGTGAGACACGCAAATCCAGCCTCAGGTAGACCAATTACAGACAGACACGCTCCACAGACGAGGCTAGTCCCTCCTTACAAACGCACACACACACACACACACACTCTTGAAAGAAATGGAAAGAGGTTTTTACGGTGTTTTGCAAAGCAAAAATAATTGAATTCAGTTGCGCTGAATTTTAAAAAATGCAAATGCAGCCTATTGTTTGCAAATATTTATAGTTGCGATGGATGTAGAGCTCAGTGAGTCGATATGTTCTCGTTGCTTATTTGTTTTGTTCAAACAGCATACTTCCCAGCCGTCCACGGTTATGTGTATATAAATAAGTCACATGTACTCTTATGACCAAAACGTCCTGTCACTTCTAAAACACTAGTCTGAACAGTCATTTTTTGTTTGCTTCCTCAGGGTGGAAAGATCCCTGTGAGATGGACCTCACCGGAAGCAATCGCATACAGGAAGTTCACTTCTGCTAGTGACGTCTGGAGTTACGGTATTGTCATGTGGGAGGTCATGTCTTTTGGCGAGAGGCCCTACTGGGACATGAGCAACCAAGATGTAAGTCCTTTTTTATACAAAACACAGAATAACTGTCTATTACTGGCTTTGAGTCACACTAGCCCTGAGTAAACTGAATAAAATCAAATATAAAACTACAATATATACTATTATAATATGCTATACTATTTTATATATAAATAACACATTAATAAAATCTGGTATCACTTTGTTAACCTCACACTATGAATAATTAAGTAACCATTAGTCAATTGTTAGTACATTCTTTTTAAAGCATTGTCCCAACATTAATAATGCCTTGGGCTTGATTTATAAGCATATCTATTAGAAAGGAGATTTGGAGGTTCAGTTATCTTCCTAACAGAAAAACAAATACGACATAGATACAGAGCTCAGAAATATTTATTTCAAGGTGCAAAAAATTAAACTGTACAATTGATTTTTATTTTATTGTTTTCTACAAAACTGCAGAGGTTTATTTTTCCTTTTTTATTAAGCGTACGGGTGTAGGGTATGTCTTTTGTATGTTTTGTATCCCACTGTGCTGTGTTTAACTTTTCTATTTGGAAGATAAATGGGCCTTTACATCTCCTCTATAAATGCTTTGCAAGGTATAAATAGTCCTCACTTTAGATGAGCTCACAAAAAACAGATGACTGGCAACTATTAAACGTTTTATAACTACCTGACTCAGTCATGAATTACAGCAGGGATATGTGTTAATGAAACACACTTAGCAACTATTATCATGTGTCTAAATAAAAGATTTACAAATGTACATTTAAATAGTTTATTAATCATTTACTTTGGCTTTCTAAGCGATCTTATGAACCACTGACAACTTGTAAATAACGAAATCATTTAGGAATTAAAAATTGTTAATAAAGTATGAAAACACAATTATTAAACATTATAGAACAAAACGTTTATAGCTGTATTTATAAACTGGTTACTTATTAATGTTGGAACAATGCTTTATAAAGGATAAACTGACTATTTACTAATGTTTAACTAATGATTTACAGTGTGCACTTATTATGTGTTGCTATTATTACTATTATGTTACTAATAGTGTTACTATTGTATGGAATAAACATGAAAAGTGAATCTGTACAAGAGCAAAAGCTTTCCGTAAGGTGGTAACTTTTTAAAAGATACACATTTGCACCATATATTGTCCTAATGGGTGCATATCATTACCTCCAAAAAATACATATTAGTACTAAATTTCAGTAACTTTTGAAAGGGTACCATATATATCTTTTTTTCTGAGAGCATGTCTTTGCAATGCATTCATATTCTATGTAAAGTGTATGATTAAATATAAAGCACTAAACACCCTTTGGCTTTTCTTCTGAATTTCATTGCCGTGAGTCTCATTTCCTGTCAATCTCTTTGGCTCTAAGGCTCACTACTCACTTCTCTCTGAATCTACAGTACCTGCCTCAAAGTCTTTCTGCATTCAAATCTCCCAAAGCAGGCTTTTTTTCGTTCAAATTGTGAATTTAGCAGACTCATTCTAGGCTCTCTGGGGATTTTTGGAAAATTCTGCCAATGAAAACACAAATTCCAATCCTTTTATCATCCAGTTAACACATCAGAAATGCAGAACGAACCCTAAGGAACTTGTGACTGTAATGACTGCCGAACAACTGTAAAAAAAAAAAAAAACATTTGAGCATTTGGTGATTCGGTGCGTTCAAACCAAAGAAAATAAATTAAAGAAATGAATTACTTCCTACTTCCTGTACATATTTTATTTTTTCTAAAATTGTCTCCATTGCTCGAAAGAGATTTTTTTTTTTTCATGCTTGACCGGAATTTTTATGTTTTAATTAAAAATTCTTTAGCTAAATATTCATGAAAAGCATCTTATGAAGGAACCGGACTGTAAAGCTGTCTGATTCTGGTTTACAAAATGTTTAACATCTTGTGACATGCACCAAGATCAAAACAACAGAGCTCCCATATTGTACAGTACTCTCTGACACAGGAGAAGCACCAAAGGTAAAGTGGAGGAGTTGGATGATATTTCCTCGGCCTATCACACACTTCATTATCTGATCTTCTAGAGTTTTTAATGATCATCCAGTCTCAAATTACCATAAAAAGATCATATCAGCATAATGAAACAGCAGGACATCTGCAGCGCTTAGTGCCCACATCTCACTGCGGTCCTGTGGAATCAGTTCAGGAGAAAAACGGCCGGCGTGGAGGGGGCAGAGAGTATTGATCTTCAAGTATTTAGATTTATGTTTGTGCAAAGCAGAGCTCTAGATTGGTATGTAGAGGCCAGACAGTGAGTTTGTTCATTTGATGTTTGCTTGTGTCAGAGAATCAGAGAGAGAGGAATGTGGAAAGAGAGTCCAGTGTTTGAGGAGGGTAGAACAGCAGATGACGTTTAAAGATTAATGATGTTTTTGGATTTGTTATGTTGCAATGCCTATGCAACAAAACTGACATGTGTGGCAGTTTATGTGTCATAAAACAATAAAACGATATTATTTATTAATTATCGTTGAGCCAGTTTCTCACAATGTGTTTTCAGGGAGGTCAGGGTGGTACACTTTCAAAAGACGCTAATTTGACTAATTAAGGTTATAGTATCTGTCCCATCGACAGCTTTGTAACTTTTTTCTTCTAAGTTACTCCAGAGAGTTTTTGCGTTATAAGTACTTCCTTCAGAAATGACACCAAAACAATTAAAGACAATTTCTGTATGTGTGTGTGTGTGTAGGTGATCAATGCTATAGAGCAGGATTACAGGCTGCCGCCCCCCATGGACTGTCCCACTGCTCTGCACCAGCTGATGCTCGACTGCTGGCAGAAAGATCGGAACGCTCGGCCGCGCTTCACGGATATCGTCAATACTCTCGACAAACTCATCCGCAACCCCACCAGCCTTAAAGCAGTCGCCAGTATACCCACTATGTGAGTCAAACCAACTCATTGCACATTTTTTTGCTATGGTGTTTTGGCTATTTTCGTTCAATTTTGTATGTATTTATTTTTAGGTATGCTATATTATGTACTATTTACTGCTCAAATAAATAATTCAGTTCTGTGGTGGAAATTTTTAACTCTAAAAAAAGTATTTTTTAAAGAAATTTAAGGACTTTTACATGATTGCAAAGTATTTCTCTTTTGAACTTTCTATTCATCAAACAATCCTGAAAAAAATACTAACATTTAGCTCAACACGACAATTTTTAGCAACTCTGTTTTCATCATCAATAATAATACGTTTTCTTGAGCAGCAAATCAACGTATTAGAATGATTGCTAAAGGATCATGTGACACTGAATGATGATGAAAATTCAGCTTTGCCATCGCAGGAAAAAAATTATATTTTAGAGTATGTTAAAACATTTGATGCTACCTACAAAGACCATAACCTTGGTTTAACTCCTCTTTCCCCCTGCATCTTACTCTCTCTTTCTCTCTCCTCCTTCAGTCCGTCCCAGCCGTTGTTGGACCGGTCTATTCCAGACTTCACCACCTTTAGTTCTGTAGAGGACTGGCTGGCCGCCGTCAAGATGTCTCAGTACAGAGACAACTTCCTCAACTCTGGCTTCACGTCCCTACAGCTGGTCACCCAGATGACTTCAGAGTGAGTGTGAACTCATGAGTGTCTTTTTCTAAATCATTTCTAAATAATTATCATCAATAAAGTCCTTCAAAAAAGCAATACTCACAGTAGATGGTCAAGCTGGTCATTTTGGAATGTGGTTCTATCCAGGCTGATCCAACATGATCTAACTAATAAACCACCTAAATTACCATTGAGTAATAAATAAGCTGTTTAGCTCATAAACCATTCAAACTAGCTTGAAAACTAGCTTAGGTAATATATGATAGTTAAACTAGGTAAACATTCAAAAGTGCTATGAAATGTGGATATCTAGCCCGAAATCAACATAGCAAAGATGGTACAACAGCTCTAACCAGTCTGACTGAAATGTTAAGTTCGACCCAATCATCCAGTCAACCACCTAAACCAGCTTGGAACAGCAGGTTAGCGGTCTCATAGTTTTTGAGGTTTTTCGTTAGGCTTTTATCATTGTTATTAAAGCTTTAAGCTGCCGATAAAGCAAGGCTTGAGTGAGTTAAACTGGTGAACTATTTGGGACTGTTTTGAAATATGGTTAGCAAGCTCATCACCTGCTTGGTCCACCAGCTCTAACCAGGTTGGTCAAACTGGCCCTATATCTAGTCATATAACTAGTCAATATCCTAAACCAGTGTAAATCATACAGGTAATAACCCTTTTTAAAGTGCCTACCATCTCTAAATTGGTTGAACTAACACCATCAACAAGATACAACTAGTCACCACCCAACTACAACCTTATTTCCCAAAACGGTCACTTTTGACTTCATATTTGCAACTTTATTTCCTATTTTAAACTTCTTCTGAAACAAGCTTTCATAGATCACACTGTTAACGACATCTGTTCCAAAAATCGTTGTTTACAACAATTATGTGTCTTATTCAGCCATCCTGTCATATTATTGGTTTATTTCAGATGATGTCTAATGCTTAGTGAGTTAGTTTGTTGTGTCTGTGTGAAGGGTGATTAAAACCGGTTTCAGATTTCCAGACAGTCATTGATCACTCAATGCCGGTGGCCAGATTTCTCAGCAAACTTGTTTAATATCGATTCATGAACCATACAGTAGGATTAGTATGAATCGCTAAGGTATGTGTGCATGTATTTGACTTGTTTGAGTCTTTATCGAGCGAACAGGTGGATATGCTGTTGATGATGTTTAAAACACGTCTCCTGGTGTTTTGTTCGTGGCGGGAAGCGTACTGTGAGGTGTAGTGTCTCTGACGCTCTGATTAATGCAGCCTTCGCTCACAGAGAGGGTCTACGCTTAATTAGCAACATAAGTATGAGCCCACGCATAAACAGGAAGTTAAATGCAAGCAGCTTTCATGTGTTAATGCTGTTTGCTCTCACATCTATAAACCTGTAGGGGCTCTAAGCTGTTCCTCTCTCTCTCTCTCTCTCTCTCTCTCTCTCTCTCTCTCTGTACTGTTTGAATGGTTCGTATATTGATAGTACAGGTTGTTCTCATCCAGAATAAAGGCACCTCTCTGAGAATAGAGGAGTAAATTGAGCGTTTATTCAGAGTTGCTCTTTGTCTTTGCAATTTAAAGGAGGCAATGAAACAGTCACCTAAAATCACATGCTGTTGTAGACATGTCTTGATCTTACTTGACCTTTTGATGTGCTGACCATTACTCTACTAACAGGAAGAAGTCCCTGTCAGGAGTTTTTCAGGGAGTTTTTCTGTACCGTATGGTAAAATGCTCTTAGTGGATTTTAGTTTTTACTGATAAAATAATCCATGTTTGCTAATATGGATTATAGAGACAACAGGACAATGTGTAATATCAAGGTGATCAACCTTATTATTATTATGGTGACACTTTATGTTATTTTCAATTTTTCTTTGCTATTGAAGAAATAGTTCATTCAAAAAAAATTCTGTCATCATTTATTCAACCTTGAGTAGTTCCAAATCTTTATGAATTGCTTTGTTCTGCTGAACACAAAGGAAGATATTTTAAAGAAAGTTTGTAACCAGGCTGTTTTTGGTCACCATGCACATTTTTCTACTGTGGAAGGCAGTGATGACCCAAAACAGCCTGGTTACACACTTTCTTCAAAATATCTTCCTTTTTGTTTTGGTAGAATAGAGAGATTCATAAAGATTTCAAACTATTCCAGCGTGAGTAAATGACAGAATTTTCATTTTTGGGTCAACTATTCAAATCATTAACTATGACTTTTGCCTTATTATACATTTGTAACATTATAGAGCTATTTAGTATTACTTTGTAAGTATTCATTACAGATGTGTACTGTATTTGAATGTGTGCCCAGTATTAAGTTGGCGTGTCCACCAAAGTGTTTTCAGGCGGGGTTTTTTCAGCGCTGCGTTGAAGAATGTTCTCACTGTTACTTTTCAGTCAGCTAACCAATCACAGTGGAGAAGGGGCGAGACTACTCACTGTACTATAGCAAAACAACAATGGGGAAGTTAATACTGCTTATCTCTGAGTGTTTATTTCTTACCTAAATCAAACTACCATAATACTATTATGAAATATGTTCGGGGGAAACATTTAATTCGTGATGCGTCTGTCATTACTTCAGCAGATATTCAATATCATGGCAACCACAGCATCTCAAGAGTAAAAAAAAACGCTGTGCTCTCAAGCGCTCACAGCTGAGCGTTTTCAGCAAAGCGTCTGGCATTTAAGCTTTGGTTAATACTCGGCTTAACTGTATTTGTATTTTTCTTGTGTTTGCAGGGACCTGTTGAGGATAGGTGTAACCCTAGCCGGCCATCAGAAGAAAATCCTCAACAGCATTCAGTCCATGCACCTGCAGATGTCCCAGTGCCAAACGGGCACAGCGCTGGCATGACTGCAGGGGGCGCCGGACGACGGGCCGGGCAGCTTGCGGAAGAATTACCAGCGGGTGAGCCCAATCCCATCGGAGCGCGCCAGAATAGAGACTATCATCCTGATCTGAGAATGTGCTTCAGGAGAGGAACCATTACCCCATATCCAACAGACCAGATCGGAACAGGACGTCGGTTAACCCGTTTGTCTCCTGGGGTTACATTTACAGGGAAAACCAAAGAAGCGGACTCTTTTTGTCCTCTTCTCATCATTAATTTTCTTTACGATGTTTATCCAGAAATCACAGTGACTGCTCAGATTTCGAGACGTCTTCGAGACGCACGATTTTCTACAAGGTTGTTTCGTTCATCTTTTTTTCCATTTATTTTTTTTCAGTATAAACCTTCTACCGTCACTGCTTCCCACTTACACTACCTGTCGATCTCGGTATGGCTGACGTTGCCAAAGGACATCCTGTATGCCTGCGTCCCATCCCTAGGCCATACGAGCTAAATGATGTATATCTTTAAATAAATACGAGTATATCTTCAGAGTAAACCTTCATATTGAAGGTGAAGTGTAACGGACCTGTATGTAAATACCCTCTTCTTCCGCTTGCATTTTTGGCAATGTTGCGCATTGGACAAGAACCGCCGATTCTGCAGGACACAAACTCGCTTACGTCAACGCGACGCCATGAGAACAATCTGGGATGAACTCTGACTCTGTCGATGTTGTGTAAATATCAGTTAGTTGTGTATAAACTAGCGTTAAAAAGATATACTTTAGATGAAAAAAGCTACGCATTCAGGCCACTAAACAGTGTTTATTGTAGGTGTTTCCACGCTGATGAGCACTTACGTGTACAGCTTTTCTTTCTTCCACCTCTTCTTCTACTTCTTCTAGTTGTTCTTGTTAGTTTCGTGTCAGAGTGTTTGAATGCGTCGACTAGCCTTGGGAAGGTGCATTATCACCACCTAAACTAGCTAGTACACTTAAATGTAGTTCCACTGTTAATAAGCTGTACTAATGTTGGTCTTACAGGGTCTTTAAAACCGCTAATCTGTTTCCAAGCACGTGTTTACATGATAAGCCAACGGAAAGGTCACAGGCAGGAAACGAAGAGACTCGCGAAACCGCTGCCCTTCACCACTTTTATCAGGCCGAGTCACTCTCCCGGCTCCAGATGCTTCTCGATGACATTGCTAAATGCGGTACATGTTCTTTCGTGTCATCAGCTCTCCATTTATTTGTGTGTGTGTCTGGATTGAACATCTGTGTGACCCTTTATGAACAGATGCCTAACGCCACCCCATTGAGCACATTCTACTTAAGCAGTCAGTTAAGCACTGGGTAACACACACACACAAACACACACTGTTGATGGCTTTGGGCTGTTCGTTTTTGGTTGCCATGGAGAAATAGAATATGCTAATTGATAATAATAAATAATAATAATAATAATAATAATACATTTTAAATGATTTATTATTATTAACGTAATGGACAGCTTATATATATATATATATATATATATATATATATATATATATATATATATATATATATATATATATATATAGTCAATGTAGTTAAGAATTGGGAGCATGCCTAATCTGTGTTTTGCAAATATTTTGTCTTCTATGATAAAATCACTTGCAGCATTGATCATTCGTAAGTTGCTTTGAATATTAAAGGGTTGTAAATGAATAAATATAAAAGTAATTGGTAAAATGTTCCTGCTTTTGGGGTCATAATGGCTAAAAGCAGCTCCACAGGATCTCAAAGGGTTTAGCATTAAAGGACCTCAATGTAGGATTTGAAACATAATGGTTTGCAGAGGTTAGCAGCTGCACCATTCATTCACCTGATGTGAATGTGTGTGTAATGAATAAGATGCTACATTGCCTGTAAGTTAATGAGACTCATGGTTTATGGTTATTCTCTATGAGCAACACACACACACACGCACAATCCATCACGCAGCTATACCCTAGGTGTTGCACCTAATTGGCTACAATGAATTTCACCATGGCAACCAAAGAGCGTATTGGCTCTTTGTTAAGGGTGACACACTTTTACAGCTTCTGCCAAGAGGCATATTTTTTATGCGTGCGCACACACAAACCTCAACTGTACAACATTGAAGAAACAGTGAATCTGTTCCTCCATACGACGGTAGTAGCGATAATGTCTGGCTCTATAAAAGCTTCAGCGTGAGATGAAGACGTCTTCCCCTCTGTCTCTGCGTAAAGGAAGCTCAATTAATGATCACAAGGTATCGTCGCCATGGCCCGCGTCCAGCTCGTTCGCGGCGGGGCGTAACTAAGCTGTCCGGCGTCCTACCGTATGGCCCAGCTGAAAAATGGCTGACGTGCGCTCAAAGCCGTAGATCCGCTGGGGAGGGCGGAGCATGCTGGGATACCTGCGGGTACAGCACACAGACTGAGGAGAGTGATGAATGAGCTCGAGCGAGTCAGAGAATGAAAGAGAAAACAAGAGCAAGGAACGGCAGAGAGTGCAGGATTGAGAAAGAAATGAGGAGAAATGAGGAACGAAGAAAAAAAGAAATGGACAGACATTAGAGATTAGAGTATTAAGTCAGCATGAAATTACAAATTGACCCTATTTTCTTTGTAACGACATGATTCTTTCAACTTCTCTCCAACCACATGAGCTATTCTCTTTTCTTTTCACAGTCCAATCATGGTGGTTAAAATTAAGTCACATCATCATATTCGGTCTCATTTGTAATTACTGCATATTGAGGTGCAAAGGGTTGAAAATGGAATTTCATGTTGACTTTCAGGTATGTGTTGTTGAGAGATGGCTTATAGTATAAGAGCGGTTGACCAATATGCGTTTTAGAAATGGAAAATGCCAATATCTAGAACAGGGTAGAGTGTTTTTTTTGTTTTGTTTTTTACTAATTCTGTGTAATATTAATCATGACTTAAACGCTTATTAAACATAGAAAACAATTATATTGGCATCTCCATTTTATACACAAAAGCTCAAAAGTTTGGGGTCTCTAAGATTTGTATATTTCTTTAAAATAAATGAATACCGCTATTCAGCAAGGGTGCATTTAAATGACCAAAAGTGACAGTTATCTATAAATTATAAATTATTTATATTATAATTATTTCCTTTCCTTTGCAGTTTATATAACTGTAAAGGAAAGGAAATAATTTCTAAAGAACTATAGGCAACTACTGAAAATTCAGCTTTGCTATCACACAAATAAATGCATGTAAAATATATTACATTAAATTATAATAACTCTTCACAAAGTAATTATCTTTTACTGTATTTTTGATCATGTAAATGCAGGCTTGGGGCCAAATTTACTAAACGGCAAATTAGCATTAAAGCTTAATTCCATAAAAGCGCTGAGGGGAAAATTCTGCTAGTGATTTGCTAACAATGCGCACATTAAAATATACAGACCCAGGCATACCATTTCTAAAATGACCAGCACAATCTACTAAGAGCAGTGCAAATTATCATCCACTTTAAGACATGCCCTTTTTTGGCTCTAAATAATGTAAATACCAGTAAAGCTGGTAGTAAACATGGCCCTTGTTGAACAAATTTTACCGACCTCAAACATTTGTCCAGTGAAAAGCTTTAGATTTTTGGAATGCAATTTCTCTTAACCAGTCATGTGTACATGCAAAATGGACAATTAATCATCCTGATCAACATATCCATCATCCATCTATCACAGGGTGTCTCAGATCTTGCTGTGGAGGGCCAATGCACTGCAAAGTTTAGCTCCAACCCTGATAAAACTCACCTACATGTGATCCTGATCCTGAAGACACCGATTAGCATGCTCAGGTGTGTTTGATTAGCGTTAGAGCTAAACTCAGCAGGAAAGTGGATCGGGGCCAGATTCGAGGACCCCTGACCTATCACTGTATAAAAAACACGTGACAGTTCTTCACCATCTGCGCAGACAGGTCGAAGCTTCATTATAACGCACACCCACACAGATAGTAGTATATGATTTATATTTGAATATGTACATGAACGCTGTTGTTTCTATTGCGAATGTGTCTCTCTTTTTCTTATTTTAACCTCTCGTTTTGCACACGTCCAACAACTCAATCGAGGATAATCTTCATCTCTTGCAAGGGTATCCTCCTCTTCCTCCTCCTCTCGGAGGGTTGAGGGAATAGGCAGGGAGTGAGAGGATGAACGGAAATGATTTGAGTCTAATTTTATCGCTCTTTGCCTGGAGTGTCGACACATTGTGGAGTCTGGTGAGCGTTTGGCAGCGGATCAGCGGCGATGCTGTTCCCGTGCCAACTGAAGTCTGAGCGGTGCATGTGTTCACTAGCACGGCTCAGACTTCACAAGCGCAAACAAAAAGCGCGTTTGGAACAAACAAAAGCGTCGTCTGACACCGCCGGTAGAAACGAGCCCGTGTTTTGTATCGTACTTTCTGCTTTTCAAACCGCACTTTCATGTTAAAGTGTAGGAGCATTACTTTAGGCAACCGAAACTAAAAGCCAGAGAGTTCGAGGGTTCGAGAGACTGTTGATATTACTAGCATGGCATGGATACTAGCTCGCTCTGTTTTGTAGATAGCGAACGAAGGAAAGCCCCCCCTCACCTCACCGAGGCTGTATAGTTAACACTCGTTTCTTGTGATGAGTATGTCAGAGTTTGAAAATGTAACTTTCTGAGAACTATTGTACTGAAATGCACTCAATAAAGACCTTGGAAAAGCTGATGTCGAGCGAGTGATATCTTCATCCGGAGAGAGCTCTTGATAATGAGACAAGCCTCGGGTCAAACGTGCAGCCGCTCCGCTGCTGTTGTAAAGGGAGCGCGTGTTTGTGAGGGCTGTTAGGAGTTTACAGACGCTCTCGAGACCCTCGAGTCTGGAAAACAACAGCGGTGTGCTTACCAGCCATGGCGGCTGAAAGAGATAGCGAGGAACACATTTTTAGAGTAATAATTTGACTAACGAGGCATTAAATTCATGTAGTTGTCCAGCTCTGTTTTAGTAATTATTACTGCCGAAACAACATAGTTTATCAAATAGTTAATAAGTGACAATGTTGTCTGGAAGAGTTTGGGGTTAGATTGTTTAATGAATTTGGGATGCATGTGTGCGTGATTGCAACGAATATGTAATATTAAAAAGATTAAATGACTCTGATATGTAATGAGTTTTGAGTTCCACCATGTTTTATGGAGTTGTTTTATTTCACACACTCTTGTTGCTCTGGTGATATGCTACATCACATAAATTTAGGGGGAAAAAGGTTTTGTATTTTGTTTATTTTAGGGGTGTCTGATTAATGCTTAATGGTATTTTTTTGTATTAGTTATTACTACTAGAACATCTAAGATCAGCATAAACCTATCATGAAAGAAATCTGATTGTACATAAAAAAAAAAAAATATATATATATATATATATATATATATATATATATATATATTTTTTTTTTTTTTTTTTTTTTTTTAATGCATGCCTTGCTAGCAATTATTATTTTATTATTAATTCAAATTATCAATTAAACTTTTTCAAAATATCTTTTGGAACTACTTGTTAGTAAATGACAGAATTAGAATTTTTGGGTGAAATATTCCTTTAAAGTATATATTTGTGTCCAAATTTTACCCAATAGCCAAAAAATAAATTAATAAATAAAAATTTGCTCACTTGCCTTGACTCACATATGAACTGTGAGTGACATCCCTTTCCTAATCCATAGGGTTCAATATGACGTTGTTCCAACCTTTGCACTTATAACAGCTTCAGATCTTCTGGGAAGGATGTCCACAAGGCTTAGAAGGAATATGGGAATTTATGACCATTCTTCCAGAAGCGCATTTATGAGTCACACACTGATGATGGACAAGGAGGCCTGGCTCTCAGTCTCCACTCTATTGCATCCCAAAGATGTTCTAATAGATTGAGGTCAGGACTCTGTGCAGGCCAGCTCCAAACTGTTCCCACAAAGTTGGGAGATTCACAGTTCCTTTCACTGGAACTAAGGGGCCAAGCCCAGTTCCTGAAAAACAACCTCAGACCATAACCCCCATCCACCAAACTTTACACTTGGCGCAGTGCAGTCAGACAAGTACCGTTCTCCAGGAAACCACCAAACCCAGACTCATCCATCAGATTGCCAGATAGAGAAGCAGGATTCATCACTCCAGAGAACACGTCTCCACTGCTCTAGAGTCCAGTGGCAGCATGCTTTTCACCACAATACCCGACTCTTTGCATTGCACTCTGTGATGTATGGCTTGGATGCAGTTGCACGGCGATGGAAACCCACTCCATGAAGCTCTCTGTGCACAGTTCTTGAGCTAATCTGAAGGCCACATGATGATTGGAGGTCTGCAGAAATTTGGCGTCCTCTTCACATTTTGTGCCTCAGCATCCACTGACCCCGCTCCGTCGGTTTACGTGGCCTACCACTTCTTGGCTGAGTTGCTGTTGTTCCCAAATGCTTCCACCTTCTTATAATAAAGCTGACAGTTGACTGTGTAATATTTAGGAGCGAAGAAATTTCACGGCTGAATTTGTTGCACAGGTGGCATCCTATCACAGTTCCATGCTGGAATTCACTGAGCTCCTGAGAGCGACCTGTTCATTCACAAATGTTTTTAAAAACAGTCTGCATGCCTAGGTGCTTGATTTCATACACCCGTGTCCACGGAAGTGATTGGAACATCTAATTCCGATGATTTGGATGGGTGAGTGAATACTTTGGCAATATAGTGTATATATATCTTAAAATTTTTAAACAATACAAACAATTTAAACAATTTGATGATACAAATAGGTTTGGGCCACTGATAGAATGTTCATTTATACCAATAAAGCCCAATACACTAACCACACTGATGAAAAGATCAGATTGACTTCCCTATTTTATCTATTTAATATTTTGGCTTTAAGATGTCAAGATAGTTGCCTTTCCTTGTCGTAAAATGATCATTTCAAACATGAATTCCACATCAAATGAGCTCATGTCCAGGTGTGCTGACCTCTTTCCCGGCATTCACAACTTCTCTTTCAGCCTCCCAGCCAAGTTCTTAGGGCATTCATTAGAGACGTGTTTATTCCTCTCTTCCATTTATTTCATTATCTGATGGGATCGAGCCCCGTATGGAACATGACACTTCATTTCTCAGAGAGGTCTTCCTAATGGAAAAGACCGATGCAAGGTCACCGAGACTGCATAATTGCGACTCTACAAGAGCAATAATTGACAGTTATGCATTTTTAATGGCTATTTATATGGATAATTCTCCACATGGCTCACTCTCCCAAACATTTGTTTAAATTGATATGTTATCTTTATTGATATAATTAAAGTGGAGGGAATTGTGTTTGTGAGGGCTGGGAGAGAATACGTAAGATACTTCCTGACAGATAATTAATGGCGTTGGAGAGTGTTTGTGAGGGTGTGTGTGAGTGTGTGTGTGTTCTGGAGAGACTTGACTTGTAATGTCTCCTTTATTGATTCAGTGGAGCAGATAAAACCTCTGTATTTGTGAATAAAAACAAACAGATTTTTAAACACGTCCACACTGCACCATGTGCATCACAAGAACTAATAAACACAAGAAACATTTTCATGAGGCATTCAGGGATGGCAATTTAGTTTATTAGACTGGTTTGGTCAGGGCCAAATTGCACACACACAGACACACACGCACAAATGCTGGGTTGTTTTAACTCAAATTTGGGTTAAATATGGACTTATTGAATGATGCAATGATTGTTTTTAACTTTAACCTATCACTTCAGGCTAAAATATGAGGGGGAATTGGGAAAGAAATATGCACCAGTCAAGAAAAAGAGTCCAAAACTGTTTTTGGTCGGTGGATTATGATGTGCGAGGACAACAGTTGATGGTCTTTTTCATTGGGGGAAGTATTATGGATTATGGATTTATATTTTGTCCAGAAGCAATGGTTTAAAGTTAAAATGCCTTAATAATGGATCTTTTTTGCCAAACATGCAGCTTTTTACTTGACAAGATTATGCCATGCGAGGTTATTCAGTGCTGTGGGTTACTTGTGGATCACTGTGATGTTTCTTATAATTTGTTCAGACTCCCATTCTGACATCACCTATTCACCGCAGAGCATTCATTGGTGAGCAATTGAAGTGTTTTTATTTATGTATGTATCTGTTTATATATATATATATATATATATATATATATATATATATATATATATATATATATATATATATATATATATATATATATATATATATATATATATATATCTTGGAGGGTGAAAACATTGTCAGCAAATTTTCAATTACATTTCATTTATTTTCCATACCACTTGGAAATAGCAGAATAGATTCAAAAACAAACAAAATGCGAGAAATACACAGAATGTAATTACGTAGGTGAGTAAGACGTGAATGTGTTTTACTAGAAAGCAAGATTGAAAAAACTTATTATTGGTAAGTATGTGTGATGTGTGTAGAGAAATTATTGCATGCAAATACCTTTTAAGAAGCGTTTTAGCTTCATAGCACTGGCTTTCTAAGTCATTTCTCAGGATGCATTTTAAACATCCACCGGTAAGCTGTGTGTATCTTGCGCAGGGCCTGTAGACAGCTTAACTCTGACTGAGTTCTGCGCTGCATTAGATTTTCAATGGAAATAAACAGCATGACTCTGCATCCCAATAGGGGTTTAGAGAAACTTCCATCAGGATTTTGTAAAGAATTCATAAAGTCATATGGTTGTGTAAAGGTCATCTGAATGCTGTTCGCCCTAAATGTATTCATATCATGTACAGATGTGACGGAAACAGGTATGCCACTTTGTTTTTTTTCTTTGTTTTTTTTTTCTCTTTAAATAAACAACAAATGACTCCTGATTTTTTAAATGCGAATTCAGTAGTTATAGGCTAAGAGCTCTTGAACACATTCTGTGCACTTAATTGACCATACAGGGCTTGATTGACAAGTCTACATGTTACTTTTGAAAATAAATGCAACCCTTTAAAACCAATTAAGACATTTACTGTATGAGATACGTTTGATCAAATGCTTTGTATTTTTCAGAGGATCTCTACTGAAATCTAAAGAACTGTTCAGTCTAGAGGCCTCTTTTTCTCTGTCTGCATCTATAAATATTCACAGGGCAATCACCCGCAGAAGAGGATTGCTTCTCAGCACGCCATCACCAAAGAGTGGGAGATTGATGGAATGAAAAAAGGAGCGAGACAAAGAAAGAGAAGAAAGCCACAGATGTGACAGATTGAGGTAAAAAAAAAAAAAGATCAAACAAACAAAAAAGTGATGATATGCAGGAAAGGCCGTAATGGAGCCATACCTAATAGATGTTCTGATGGATGGAGCTGTGTGCCTGTTCAGGGGCCCATTGTTCCTCTCAACGTATTCCGGCTCCTGAGCTCTGATTGGCCACAGCGGGTGATGTGTAATAAGCAGGTAGAAGCCACTCATCAGAATCCACAGTGCGTCTCTTTTGTCCTCCTTGAGCCCCTGTAGCTCAGAGGCAGTCTGGGAAATGGTGGCGTGGTGACATGTTTACCGTGGCCCCTGTAATATCCAGAGTGTTTTTAACAGCCTTTAAGGGTATTATTAATAGCAATATGCAGAGTGTTTGGCAGAGAGGCTCTTTGAATATGGATGTGTTTTGGAGTGCTGGGTTTAATGTGGCTTTAAAATGCTTCTACTATCCCAGCGAGCTTCTCCCTGCAGCTCACGTACAGCTGCCGAATCTGGCCCAACTCCAGCACTAATGTGTTTGAGCAAACTCTACGAGTGTGTGTGTGTGTGTGAGAGAGAGAGAGAGAGAGATTTGAGTAGGTGGAATCCTGTAGGTGTATCGGATACGTGTTTGTGTTTTCAGACATTTGAGAGCTTCACTGTTTACTGGAAAGAGCCCAACACGAGCGTGTATGCGAGTGTTTGTTTGGTTTTACTGTAGAATCCAGCTAAAACCAGCTTCTGATTCCATCCATCCATCCATCCATCCATCCATCCATCCATCCATCCATCCATCCATCCATCCATCCATCCATCCATCCATCCATCCATCCATCCATCCATCCATCCATCCATCCATCCATCCATCCATCCATCCCCTTCCCTCCCTTCAGGGCTTTTTTTAAACAATTTACAAACCTTCAAATTTGGTTTTAACCCGAATTGATCTCCATGGCATGCACAATTCAAATGAAAGACACACAAACCATCAGATTATGGAAACATCTGCTGTAACTTGTGTCTTCCAATAACTTTTACAATAAGAAGTTTATCTAAAATGCCTCAGGGTTTTCAGCATGTGGCGACACATATGTGTATAATTTTCCTTGCATTAAGCCAGTGCTGTCAGATTTTTCAGCTGAATAAAACTCAGTATATCTTAGCTCAGTGGAATCTGATGAAAAAACAAAATGCTTAAAAAAGTTTTGCCTTTTTTAAGTTTTTTTATTAGTGGGTAAAAGGTCTGAATTCTGAAAGCAATAATACATTTGAGTATAACAAACTATTTATTAAAAAACAAGAAATTAGTAGAATATGATACTTAATATAATGAGAAAAATGTCTGTGATCGTCCTTGATTACTGATATCGGATTCTGTAAAATAAAAGTGATGCGAAGCGAGGTTAAGCCTTGTTTCAAATTAATTGAAAAGGCAGAAAGATAAAATTGGTTAAAAAAGTATTTAAATACTTCTCAAGATGTTAATGTTGAGTTAAGAGATAGGATGTAGTTAGAAAATCAAAGAAATAAAAACATTTTGTGCACATTTTTGTAATACTACAGGTATGCGAAAGTATATTTCAAACATAGGAGAACTAAACTGAGGTACAGAATCAAGACCATTTCACCAAGAGAAACCAATTCATCCTGTAACAAATATATACAGCTATAGAGAGAGATGTGCACTTTTAATAAAAAACTCTGCAAAGTTTCATTCAGTAAATTTTCTCAGAATGCATTTGTATGCATTTTGGTCTGTTTACTTCCCACTGTTGAATAGTTGTGTGCAGTCCGTCTATTATTGTACATCTGTATTTGTGCAGAATCATGCAATTGGAGTGTATAATTGTTTGAGTATGTTTACCGTAGGCCACTTCACTCCTGAGTTTGTTGCCTCCTGCCTGAAACCTCATCATGATTTTAATCATCAGACTGCGACTCCATAATTATCCGTCCCAGCATGCACATGACTTCGAGTGTAGTCTGTTTCAGTACCCAGCGCCACTAGAGAAACAGGGCAGCCACTCTGACCTTCACTTTCTGTTTGTTTGTTTGCTTGTTTTCCTCACCGTTTATTTGCTGTGGCTTAAGTGATTATACACCTCTGGAAATAAGAGAATAGCCCAGATTTATCCAGCAAAATCCCGTTTAATCTTGTTTAATCGGTGGATTAGCACAGAATCATATATGATGTAGCTGTTCACATAGAACTGTAGATCCCAAGTTTACAGTGATGTTTGTGCACGCACACGGACTTGACAACGGTTTTATGTTTTGAGTCTCCTGCATGCAAGTCACGTTTACGTTATAAATATGATGTTACATCAGTTGTTTCCTACAAAACTGATATTATACTCTGCTAATATTATAGTAAATATTGTTATTTCCTACAGTGAAAGAATGAGTGACATACCTACATTTTAAATACATACATTTATAAAAATGGCAAACATCACCAGCATATCATTTACATTAATTATGGAATATCTTACGTCACCCGTTTTATGAGACTAATCGTTTTTCATTTTTTCATTTAAATACAGAAAACACTCAAATGTATGCCAAGAAACAATTACCTGCATACAGAGCGATATTTTTAGGACAAGCAACACAGATGTTACAATTCCACCTATTCAGAACACGTTTCAATTTGTTAGCACATGGCAAAATGGCGCACGTGGAAAGCGGTACATTAATTCACGAATAAAAGCATCAAAACAACACATACATAAAGAAAACACATTTAACAAATGAATCGCTGTCTATGATGTGTAATGCCTTTCAGATAATGCCTTAAATTTTACATGAAATTACTTTATTAAATTTCAAGTGGAGCTACAACAAAAGCGACTCACCTACAGCAGTCCTTCATGGCTCTGCTGCAGACTACGTGACGCAATTGGCAATAGCGCCACCAGCGCAACCAATAAGAAACGCGAACACATTAATGCAGGATTTACTTAAAGGAACCTTATTGTTATGTGACATTTATCTCGTTACATACACCCCTTAAATCCTGCTTAATGGGGACCATGAGAAAAATCAACAGTGAAGAAAAGAAAAAACCACTATAACCAAACTCTAACCTCATGGTTTAAGAGAAAGAAGAAAGAAGAAAAAAAAAAAAAAACAAACATATGCACATGGCGTACAATTCAGCTGTCAATCATAGATTCTTCCATAAGGAGTATATGAAGATTTAGGGAGGCGCCAACCCCAATCCCATAGTAGACCAAAGAGATGCCTGTTACACCTCGAAAATGCTATTATGTACCAACTCAATATTTTACATGTACAATCTTTTTGTATAAATCTATTTCTTTTAGTGTTCTCAACTTGAAGCACAAAAGCAAATATAACTGTTTATGTGAAAATGCTTTTAACTAAGTAAACGAAAGAGCTCACAGTAGATTCTGCACTGTCTATGTGTTGATTGTTCATTTCATAAATCAGCTTTTTGGGAGGCTTAATAACTCTGCCAAACCTAGTTCGAGTTACTGCAGCCTCAACATGCCTTGGCTGTGTGTATACCACATTCTCGTTTGTGACATCATCCTTAACTTGTTCTCCTTGAGTCGAGTCAGAGTCTTGACTTCCTGCTTCAGGTAAGACAACATCACTTGTCACATTTACATCACTTCTTTCTTGTAAGTTCCCAGCATTGGTACTTGCAGAGTCCAATATCTCTGACACACAAGCTGACACATCAGGCAACTCTGTACAATTTGTACGTCCATCCTCAAAACCATCAGGATTACTTAATATCAGTTAGCCCGTTCTGTCATCTTGATCAACTTTGTTTTCTTGATCAATTTCATCGTCTGCGACGTTATCCTTTCCATCCTGCTCATCAGTGTCATCGACTGGTAAGAAGTTTACAGGTAACAAAAGATTTCTGTGAACTACTCTCACTTTGTTTGAGTTGACATCCTTAATCCTGTAAACATTAATGTCAGGATACACAGCCATTACTTCATAGGGGGATGAATCCCATTTGTCAGCAACTTTTCTTCTTCCTTTTTCACCTCTGTTCGCTACCAGTACTCTATCACCAATAGTCAGTGGACAGCCCTTAACCTTTCTGTTATACAGTCTTTCATGTCGTCCCTGCTCTTTCAGAGTGTGCATCTGTGCTATGTGAGCTGCTTCCATGAAGTCTTTTCTCAACTTGGACACAAAATCTTTATAGTCCACCACATCTTCATTTAGAAGCACATTTTGAAACAAGATGTCAATTGGGAGACGAGGAACTCTGCCAAACATAAGAAGGAATGGTGCAAAACCAGTTGTCTCATGTTCAGTGCAGTTGTAACAGAAGGTAAGCTGCTGTAACATCTGAGGCCATCTTGACTTTGATTTAGGAGGCAATGTTCTAATCATGCTCCCAAGAGTCCTGTTAAACCTCTCAGCAATGCCATTACCCATGGGGTGGTACGGTGTTGTGTGTGACTTGTCCACACCCGCCATGGTCAACAGTTCCTTGATTAGCTTGCTCTCGAAATTGGCCCCTTGATCCGAATGAATTCTTTTGGGGAATCCATAGACCAAGAAGAAATCATTCCAGAGCCGTTTTGCAACTTGTTTGGCTGACTGATTCTGACATGGAAATGCATGAGCCATTTTTGTAAAATGATCAGTCACAACCAGCACATCCACAGACTTTCCATCCTTAACCTCTGCTGACCAAAAATCGATGCAGACCAGTTCAAGGGGTTCTGATGTGCAGATATTCTGCAACGGAGCACATGCATGTGGTTCTGAGGTTTTTCCGACTACACACCGTCGACAATTCTTCACATAATCGTCAATATCTGTTTTCATTCCAATCCAGAAGAATCGTTGTCTTGCAAGTGATAGTGTTCTACTACGTCCTTGGTGTCCTGCTGCATCATGAATTCCATGAAGAATTTGTGACTTCAGAGATGCAGGTACAACAAACAGGTACAGTTTCTTGTTTAACTTCGGATCTCTCTTCACCTTATATAGTACTCCATGAGAAACAACAAATTTGTCATAGTGCTTCAAATGTTTCCACACTTGTGGATTCTTTTGATTGTTCTTTCTTAGATGGTTTCCGGCATCTCTCAATGTAATACAGAATCCGACACAAAGTACTGTCCTGTTCCTGTTCATGCACGATATTGCTCTTCTGCAACGGAGGGTCAAACTGTTGCGGCTGTAGGATATCTGGTACTATCCTAGTACTTCACTCAATCCACCAGTAGCCTGCGCTGCTAAAACTGCAGAAACTTCCTGGCTCCCAGAAAAACCTGCAGGCGAGAATTCATTGATGGTCGTGTCATGAGAAGAGTCAACAACTCCTGCGCCACCTGATGATTACTGGCACACTTGAAAGCATCTTGGATAGTGTTGTCAACAACACCACTGACACATTTAAAAAGAGACAGGTATGGTTCAGTAATAAGGCGATGACCTATGCATGACTGAACAAATGGCTCACGGCTCAGAGCATCCAGCGACAACATTTTTGTTCCCGTACATACTTCAAGTCAAAACTGTAAGAAGCAAGTTTTGCTACCCATCGCTGCTCACATGCATCAAGTCTAGGTTTAGTCAGAATATATGTAAGAGGATTATTGTCGGTCCATGCCGTGAAGTGGCGCGTCCTCTCAGCCAATGGCTAAACTTCTCACAAATAGCCCATTTTAAAGCAAAGAACTCCAATCTGTGAGCTGGATAGTTCATTTGTGAGCGAGACAGAGTTCTACTTGCAAAGGCTACAGGTCTGGCAAAGTCTTCACCTGGCACAACCTGCGACAACACAGCACCGACTCCATCGAAAGATGCATCAACAGCTAAAATGAAAGGCTGGTTAAAATCTGGGTGAGCAAGTGTTACACTGTTTGTCAATTCATGTTTTAAGGTGTGCAAAGCTTCTTCACAATCCGTAGTCCAGTCAGCTGGGAAAAGTTTGAGGTAACTAACTTTCTTTCTTGGTTTAAGTCCTTTCATGACAGGAGTTTGTTTGACTGCACCTGATGTCAGCTTAAATAGGGCTTTGCTTTTGCCGAACATCCTTCAATGAAGTGTTGATAATACAGAACCATTCCAAGGAAGGACCTGATCTTCTTCTGACATGGTGTTTTTCCATCGATTTCCATCAAATCAGATGCCTGAATCTTGTTAATTGCTTCAACTTTCCCTGGATCAGTCTTAATCCCTTCCTCACTTATGATGTGTCCAAGAAATTTCACTGATCGTCTCAAGAAACAACATTTCTTTGGAGCCAACTTTAGATTGTGCTGTGACAACCGAGAGAGAACCATTTCAAGACGGTGAAGAGCGACAGACTCAGAAGGGCAAACACCATTAAATCATCAAGGTAACATAGGACACTACTGAAATTCTCATCTCCAAAGACAGACATCATCATTCTCATGAAAGTGGCTGGACTATTGGAGAGACCCTGAGGAAGCCTATTATATTCGTGGAGGCCAAATGGGAAGAGAAGGCAGTGTACTTTTTATGTTCTTCTTCTAGGGGAACATTATAATACCCTGATGTAAGATCCATTGTTGAGAAAAATGTATTGCCACCTAATGCAGCCAACACATCAGACTGGTGTGGTAAAGGTAGGCATCTCTGACAGTCCTCGCGTTTAACCACCTAAAGTCAGTGCATATCCGGAGATCGCGTTTTTCTTCCAAACAAGCACAAGGGGGACGCATAATCACTATGTGACTTTCGAATGATACCTTTTCCTCCATCTCATTTAGCACTGTTCTCAGTTTGGCATACTGGCTTGGTGGTACACGCCTGTAAGGGAAACGGAAAGGTCTGTCATCGGTAAGGTTAATTCGGTGGACAAAGCCTTTAGCCTCTCCGCAATCCATTTTGTCTCTTGAGAAAACCGACTCATACTTTTCAATAATATACAACAACTTGTCTTTCCAGAGGTCTGACACTTCACACGACTCCAAATCAAGGTCGTCAAGGTCTAAGTCACTCAAGGTCTGCTTCATTTCATCATTAGATCTAGAAGGTAAGGGTTCCTCAGTACGTTGCAGATTTGACTGAATCTGATTCGGTGGCGTTAAATCTTGAACAGCAATACAAGGTGACACGTCGGCTATTTTTGTATTTCTCTTCAACACAACTCTGTGATTAGTGGGATTGATGACTTTCAACAGGATCGAACCATCTCCCCATAGTGGTGTTATGACTCTTCCAACTAATATTTGTCTTGGTCTTGCTCTGGACTCTGTTGGTTCTACAATAACGGTGCTGCCAACTGACAAAACAGAAGACTGTGGTAGCTTTCCCCAAACCAGATGTTCGGTTTGTGGTTCTAACGTCACACTCCTTTGCAATTTTACTGTCCCAACTTTCTCAGGTATGGATTCACCTCTCCATCGTTCTGTGTTAGAGAAAAGAGATAGAAACATAGAGCACTCATCATTCTCATCGTTACTTGACTTAGACACAAGCCTCCAATAACCATTGGTTTCTCTCAATTGCATCAGAAGTCGTTTTATGACGTTAGTGCCCAAAATCATCTCTTCGGTCTGCCCAGGCACAACTAAAGCAGGAATTATCATGGAGCAGCCATACACTGTAGCTTTAAGATCATAGATTGCTGTAGGGGTAACATGGTGACCACCGCAGCCAACGATGACAATATCTCGTGCTGACTGACTTGTAATATCTGTGTTGCTCTTCAGCAAACTTTCTTCAGCGGATTGGCTGATAGTACACGCCATCGATCCACTGTCGATTAAAGCTTTAAAGGTGATATCGTTCTCAAGTGAAACAAATGTGTAAAACAAGCTATCAGCTTTTGGCACTCTTTGTACACCCTGAAAGATGACCATTTTATCTGAAGATACGTCACTAAACATCTGACACAAAGAATCATAATCAATTACGTCATCAAAATTAGAAATGGGAGATTCACTCTCAAGATCTACGTGTTCCTCCTCACACGTAGATCATTTAGTTTGACTGCTGGTTGACTGAGGCAGCATCCTTCCCTTCCTTTGGACAGTGATTCCTTGAATGGTCAGGCGAGAAACACTGGAAACAGAGCCTGTGATTTTTACAGTGAGTAAAAGCTGAATGTGAGGTCTCCTTGCACACTAAGCATGGTGAAGCATTCAAGCCTGGAATTCTAGGCAAATTGCGCTCTTTCTGAAGTCCTCCTTGGTTTTGTGTGCAGTACCACTGTGATTCATCAAAACCCTCTCCAGCATGTCGATCACCTTTTCTAGAGCCATTGTTTCAGACTGCTTTGACTGAAGTGAGTCCTGTTCCACTTTTATTGGGCATGCGCTGGGACTTACATGCATCTCATTCACAGAAAATTTCTGTTCACATTTGACAGATCCATGTCCTTTACCTGTTGTTCTGATATTTTTCTCTGAATGATACTCATTCAAGATCTCTTGCACTTCAGAAGCTGTCCATTTGTCAATGGTCTTTGAACGGAAAGTCAGCACTAGATCTGAATTTGGACAATTCCTAATGAACATTCGTGTGACTTCAATCAGCCGATTATCCAGAACTTTTCCTTGTTGCTTCAGACACTCAGCTGTTATGTCCGTGAGTGCGTTCAAGCGTAACCAGTAATCAAAGGGGTCCTCCTGAGGTTCCGGAAGAGTAGTGTAGAAATCTTGCAGTGGGATAGGAGAATACTGCTGGCAACTGAAATGCTTGCGTAATAGGGTGTAGATTGCATCAGGATTTGTTCGAATATCTAAACCACTTGACAGAATCCCCACCTTAACAACATCTTTGGCTTTGCCTCTCAGGTGGATTAAAATCTCTTCACCTTGTTCCTCCAAAGGCAGAAAACCCTTTCTTAGGAAGTTTCTCATGAGCTCCACCCACTCATCAAGTGTAACAGTATCTGATGCATCGCCCTGAAATTCGGAGGATCTTTGACTTCCTTTGACGCACAACTTGGAACTGGGAGGAATCAGACATTGAATTCTGATCGGGTGTGCATCTACTGACATGACTACTCTTTGATGCAGCATCTGTGTGACTGTGTAAATTCAAATGTGCAAGGATACTATCTGCCAGCTGTAGTCCTACTTGCTGCACTATGTTACCCATCTGACTCATTATGTCACTGGAATGGAGTGGAGTCGATGCATTAATCGGCTGAGTCGTTTCAGAACTGGTATGAATCACATTTGCATTCAGAGCTAGAATGTCATTCGCTTCTGTGCGCATTCTGCTGTTGTTTACAGTGTATGTAGTAGAGCCAGGGCTAATGTCTGGAAAAGGAATTGGTGTCACTAACAGCCCTCTTCCCCGACCAACATTTAAAGGAGTGCCTATATAACCAGATTCATTTAACCTTGTGTTTTCCATAATTAAGTAATAAAAGGTAAACAACTCAGAAAAAGAGATAGAAAAGAGAAAGAAAATGCATACACTGTGTACTATAAATGCTGCAAAACGTTAAACTCAATAATAATGTCCAAGTACTTTAAAGTGTCTATTTAAGAGTCTATTCCTGATTGTTTGTCAAAGTCTCTGAATGACTAACAAAAGCTTAGCTGAAGGTTCTGTGCTGTGAAGAATGAAGACAGGCCCGCCGATTCGATGATTGGATGATCTTCGACCACCTTGATTGAAGTCCTAAGTCACGGCACCAATGTGACCTTCTGGTCTTGTGATCTGACTCGGTTTGTCCCACCCTTCATCAGCACGCACACTCTGGACTTGGTTGACGTAAAATGTTTATTTGTCTCCTGCATACAGAGCGATAGGACGTAAACGCAAGTTCGCAGATGTTACAATTCCACCTACAGCAGTCCTTCATAGCTCTGCTAAACAATTAAATTGTCTTTTCCTTCGTGATCGTATGTTACATTACATTTTAAATACAGCAAAAATAAAAGAAAACTGTATATAACATGGTACATAAATTACAAGGCTTACGTCACCCGTTTTATGAGACTAATGCGTTTTTTTTACGAACAAACATTTAAATACAGAAATCACTCAAATGAAAAACAAAGAAACAATTACCTGCATACAGAGCAATAGGAGGTAAACGGCAAGTTCGCAGATGTTACAATTCCACCTATTCAGAACACGTTTCAATTTGTTAGCACATGGCAAAATGGCGCACGTGGAAAACGGTACATTAATTCACGAATAAAAAGCATCAAAACAACACATACATAAAGAGAAAACACATTTAACAAATGAATCGCTGTCTATGATGTGTAATGCCTTTCAGATAATGCCTTAAATTTTACATGAAATTACTTTATTAAATTTCGAAGTGGAGCTACAACAAAAACGACTCACCTACAGCAGTCCTTCATAGCTCTGCTGCAGACTACGCGAACGCAATGGGAAATAGCGCCACCGGCGCAACCAATAAGAAACGCGAACACATTAATGCAGGATTTACTTAAAGGAACCTTATTGTTATGTGACATTTATCTCGTTACATATGATGTAGCTGTTCACATAGAACTGAAGATCCCAAGTTTACAGTGATGTTTGTGCCGATTACGCTCGACAACGGTTTTAGAGTTTGAGACAACCAATGCAAGTCACGTTTACATTATAAATATGACTTACATCAGTTGTTTCAACAAAACTGATATTATACTGAAACTAATATTATAGTAATATTGTTATGTATACAGTAAAAGAATGAGTGATACCTACAGGCCTATACATATACATTTATAAATATGGCAAGCATCACCAGCATATCATTTGATTAGGGATGGAATATCTCTTATATTTTATATTCAGGTTTTCATTTTTTCTTGTGTTACAGGCTTTTTTTCATATGTATGCCAATACAACAATACTACTGTATGCAGCATCATTTTTAGGACTAACACATAAAAGTAAAAAGCAACTTTCACTTATTCTCAGATATTTTTAATAAAACGTTTCACTATACGAAATTCCTTTGCAGGGACATCAGTGAACATTTACAGTATTTGAATCAATGGAATCAAAAGCTTTGTATAGATCCATTTCAGCAGTTTGACAGAAATTAAATTAATCGACTTTTTAAATAAAGATTATATCATCATGTTTAAATCAGTCCCGAAGCTTTGTTACTCGCAAGTCACAGGGAAGAATCCCCAAACTAAATGCATATACAATGGCATATGAAGAGTCCTTTCAACACAAGAGCTAAAACTCTAAACCTGGGTGAATGAGATTTGTGCTCTCACAGGATTTGGCGAAATTTAATTATGATACGTATAATTACTAAAGCAATCTTCTGTGAGGTAGAAATAATCATTTCAGAGGAGAAGTTGGCACTTGCAGGTCGGCAATGTAATTTACTGCTGAATACTGCAGAGAGAGAGAGAGAGAGAGAGAGGGAGAACGAGAGGCCGTTCGGCCATTTTTTCCTGTTGTCTCCTGGGGAATATGGTGGCAGTTGGCACAGCGTGGCCTGTCGTTTGTCATTGAGAAAATAAGTGATTACCGAGAGACAAAGCCAAACCGACAGCTTTCTGATTCCAGCGCTGACACACATGAAATAGTCCTGATTAAAAATCAGTCTGCACTTTACATCAGGTGATGCAAAGAACGAGGCGGCTTTGTGCGACGTACGCCCAGCGATCGTTTAGCAGTAAACATGAGCGTGAGGGATTATCTCTGTTTGTAAACCGCATGAAAAGTGGACAAATATTTGGCTCCCAGCACATGGATTTCAGCTATTTTAATAATGAACAAATGAGCTCTTCTTCAACTGTCGAAGCATTATCGTCTGTTTATTTGTTTGCCAGTCTGCCAGCTCAAACAATAAGGGAGTTTTCGTATTGATTACTTTTTAATAGAAAGCCTTGTGCCTTCACCCTCTGCTGAGCAGAAAAACAGATTTGGCATGGCTGAGTGTCAAACCAAACCAGGGTGGGAGAAAAGTCGACTATGATGGGCAAGGGATCAAGGTCTCTAATTGGCAGATCTCCCCGGGCGGCAAGGAGGGGGGCCATCTCTCGCGCAGACCCCCGACTGCTACTAATCCCACGCCGAGCGCGCTCCCATCCCGGCTTCCTTTCTGTTTCTTCTCCAAAAATCAATAAAATATTTTCCCACAGAAAATGAGGTGGAAAATGTGAGAGCTGCGCAGACGATGGCCTTCCTCAGTTTAGATAATTAGACCTCAGCAAAAGACTCCTTTGTGGGGGTTTTTCTTCCCCCTTTTACAAGGAAAGCCGGAGAAGTGCCAAGGTCAGGCTTACACGTCTCGACTGTCAACCCTCATCGAGACCTCTGCGGTGATGTTCTCCCAGCTCAACTCACTAACATCATCGCAAAGATGAACCCGTGAGGTGAGAGCGGTCTTGTAACCTGACCCTTGGCAGCTCAGAACAATCGCACTTTGTCCTTCCAGATCCCTGCATATGTTGTGCGCTTCTTAACAAGCTTAAGCAGCTTGGTCAACCAGGTTCACCAGTCTTGGAACCGCATAGAAATTAATTCTGTTTTTCAACAGGGCTCTAGTGTCTCCTCAGGCGGTGAATTTTAGATCTCTCTTTAGATCTGCTTAGGGACAAAGTCATCAACACCTCAGTGAACAATGCTGAAGAAAAGACAGTTTTCCTTTAAAAATCAGTACGAATTAACACATTCGATCAAAACTTGACTCTGCCCACAATTCAATAGGTTACACACAGATGTTATAGGCCATGTGCATCTGCAGTATAGGAATCTACATCAGGATGTGATTGAACTGAAATTTATAAATGTAGCCTGCATCAATTCATTAATCCATCCATCCATCTATCTATCTATCTATCTATCTATCTATCTATCTATCTATCTATCTATCTATCTATCCATCCATCCATCCATCCATCCATCCATCCATCCATCCATCCATCCATCCATCCATCCATCCATCACTATTTTATGTAACAACATTACAAATTGCGATTTATTTTTAATTTTTTATTTAGTTATTTATTTTTCAACTATAGAACTAGAGCTTTAAACCATAGGACTTTTATTTTGGTGGAATACGGTAAGGATACTGCTCATTTGATAAGCGCCTCTTTTGTTGACAACAGATTATATAAACAATGCTTTTTGCATATGCAATCAGGGGCGTCACTAGTGGGGGAAAAGGGTGACAAAGTGCATAGGGCCCAGAGGTTTTGGTGACCCACAGGGTCCTACTGGGAACACCGGGACATTCCATTCAAGTTCGATTTTAGGCAATATTTTTCTACAGTGCTACTGTTTTTAAAATGTATGCATCCCCAGCCGGATGTAAAATGTTACTGTTTATTACGTATTGGGGGATGTGCTATTTTATTTTCATAGAATCTGTTTTATTTTGTTTTGTTTTTTGACTAATTTAAAAAATACTAGTCAGTTAAAATGACTGTATATTTTTTTATTATAATATTTTTAGATATGTAGTGCTAATTAATTTTGATTGAAGTAAAATGTAAATTTAATAAGGGCCTGATTAAAGATAAATAGGCCTATTAGTGTCTTATATAAATTAGGTGCTTTTTATTTACAAATAACACAATTCTTAAAGGGAATGAAAATTGTCATCATTTACTCAACATCATATCATTCCAAAACTGAATTTCTGTATGCATTTCTTTCTCCTGTGGAAAATAATTCACTAAATGTGTCCATACAGTAGAAATAAATGGTTGGTGACATTTTCCAAAATCTTCTTTTGTGTTCAACAGAAGGTCATTTGGAACGACATGAGGGTGAGGAAATATTTATTCACTTATTTACTCCAGTTAAAGGTCCAATTGATATCACTCATCACCCCAAATGCTATTTTACGTTTTACAATCGCAACTCATACCAACCCCCCCCCAGACATGATTTTGAGGGGTCCCCATAAGGAACTCCTAGTGACCAATTGCAATGACTGTGTATTTATACTTTATGGCAAAAGGCAAAATTTGAATCTGTAATTGAAAGGGTTAATTGCAGCCAGGAAGAAGGTGATAAAGAGGATCGAGTGAGTCTGAACTGTAATGGGATATGTCAGCCTTCTGTCCACTGTAAGCTAAAGAGGGTTAAAGTCCGACATTCATCAGCCTGCAGCAACAGCTCCCTGTTTTTTTTTTTTTTTTTCTCTTCTCTTTTCTCGGGCGGTGAGGCGATCTCAGGTTCATTCCCTCAGATGGCTGCCTCAGAGAACTTAATCCAGACCTGTCACTCAGGTGCTAAAGATCTCACCATTTCACTGATTCACTTTCTGCCTGCGTTGTGCTCGGCTGCTGCTATACCAGCCGCTGTTAGACGCATTCGAGCCTGCGAGTGCAGCAGATGGCCCACAACATCTTCAACCTGACACCACATCCCAACCAGGTATGACAGGATAAAATGACAAGACTTTCTTTCCCTCCATTGTTACACAGAAGTTTTATTCTAATACATGCAGAGAAATATGTTAACACATGGGGAAAAAAAAGTATATATATATTCTTGTATTGTGTATCATAAGATTCATGGTCATTTTCCAAATCATCAAAGTGATCATCCTTATTCCCTTGTTATATTATGCTTGTATATATATATGTATGTGCATATATTCATCAGCATAATAATCTGAATATTAGAATTATTTATTTCGGAAGGATTGTGTGGCAATGAAGACTAGATTATTCTTAGACTATAATCATTCATTATTTAAATAAATATATTGTATACAATAATACTCAAATAGAAAACAGTTGTTTTACATTTTAGTATATTTTATTATTTTTGAGAAAAATAAAAATAATCTTAATTTCAAGCTTTTGATATAATATATTTTATTTACTTTATTGTATTAAATGTAGACACTAAAAAAAACTTAAAAGAATGCTAATTATTAAAAACTTTTATGCTATATATATATTTTATATAAAATAATATATATATATATATATATATATTAAATATACACAATTAAAATGTAAACAAATTAGTTTTATTGTGATTTTCAATTAATTGTAATTGTACAACATTAAAGTGTAAATTATATAATGTATATATTTGTCTTTTATTTATTATTATTACTATTATTTATTTAATTAATTTATTGGCTTTTTTTGTTTAAAAAAATTGTTTTTCAGCAGGATACAGAAAGTCATACATGACATTAGGGTGAGTAAATGATGACAATTTACTATTTTTTGGGTGAACTAATTTGTTTTCTCCACAGCTAAACTAAATAATCTTAAGTAAACGATCTCTGAAATTGTGGGCGAAATGCGGTAATTTCTAAAATAGGGGGGCGGTTGTAATGGTTTGGGACACCGAGAGATCATGCGCTAATTCACAAACCCTGCTTGTGTTTGGCGGCTGCTAAATCTACTCTGTGTAGGCTGCATGAAGTCGTTTCCTTCCTGTGTTATTAGATTTCAAGAAACACATCACTAACTGCTAAAGGTCAAACATTAAATGCGCTTGACAAAATGTAATAAAGCAGTTTACTGTGTTATTATGTGTCTTCTCTGAGAGCCTGTGTGGCTCTTTCAGACTGTGTGGGTGCCGCGACGAGGAGGGGGGGGTTTGAGTGTCTCTCGGGGGACACATGCTCTTTGACTCGCTTGCTGATCCAAAACAGAGGCGCCCGGCTCCTGTTTGTGTGATGGCTTTTGACAGGCGGGTGTCCACTGGTTTATTATTCCGCTCCTCTTCTTCTCCCACACATGTCTGTGTCTCAGCGGAGGAATGGAAGAGGTTGTCACAGAAGGGACTGCTGTCTCCGCTTTTGGCAGCCTGATTGTTTTTTTTTTGCTGGAAAAATGTAACCAGCTGCAGAGTAATAAAGGCAGACGATTAAACAGATGACACGGGAGATACGTACTCGGTTATTCTTCACAAACTATCTGCTCCATCCTGTATAACCTTCATCCTCATCCCTCGGGTCATTTTGACCCAGCATTTCTAACGATTTTATTTAAGACTTTGTGGTTTCACTTAAATACACACACACACACAAAAGTACATTTGAAGATTTATGTGGCTGTAATTAAAAAAAACACACCGTAAGAATGAATGGAATGTTGAAAACCTCTGCTTGTTTTTGTTTTTTGGTCACACTTCAACACGGACCACAAAAACTTTAGTGGATTTGAAGGACTTTATGTGGGTGTAAAATAAAAACCTCTTGCCGGTAAATTTGACCTGCCATAAGAATGAATGGAATGTCGAAAAAGAAAAAATTACATTTCTTTTTTTAATTAAAAAAAAACTAATTTGCACAATCCAAGAAAAATTTATATCCAAATGAAGAGCTGAGACTACAGAATATCCCTAATGCTGAAAACACCCGCATACCCTCCTCCTCCTCCTACACACACACACACACACACACACACACACACACAAGCTCATACATGATACACACACAAATGCATTTAATATTCATGATTAAGGTGAACAAGGTAAATACATGTCATTAAAAAACCTACTTAAATGTTACAGAAATAATTATAAAGTTGTATCGATCAATATATTAAAAAATCCTTGGCCTTTGGGTCATTTTGAACCATGAGGGAAAGATTTGTAACAAGGCAGGGCAAGGATGAAGGCTAAACAGCATAATGATGGTAGTTATAATCCATAGTTATTAGAGAAGAGTCAACCAAACATCCCTGTGTTTGAAAGCTGTTTCTGTACATATAGCACCTACATATAGCACATATTTGTTTAAAAAGCCCATTGTCATTGCATAAGTGTATAAAATCAATTAACTTTTTTATCTCTCAAAAAAGACATTGAGACAATTCCAAACATAAATGAATCTTTGTCTTTGAAGTTCATTGAGGCTGTTATCCGTCGGGTAAGATGATGCGCTAACATGCGCATAGTAACTTATTGTGTAAAATTGTGTGAAAAAAAACAAAACACAAACAGTTACAAGTTTCGATTTCTTTTTTATCTAATCTTTTAAATAATATATGTTATTGATTCAATTTTGTTGCATTAAATTCTGTGGAAATGGCATCATCGTCAGTCAGCAAGCATTCGTTTTTCAGGTCATACGTTTGCATTGAAAACAAAATGTCGGAGTATGACATGTTTACCACGAACGGAACCGAAATCGAACACTGTTTTAAATTCAGAATGATTTAGCAAATGTTCAGCGGACAATACCAATAAAAAAAGTTATTCCTCAGTTGCTCTTGACATTTTTTTTTTTTTCCGCAGTTTTAGGTGCCAAGTCACAACTTTACATTCTTACGGAGGGAGATGATGAAAATGATGGATGATGTGGAAAAGAGCAGACATGTTTGGCCAGCCGTTCCTAATGGAAAAGGCTTAAGCAGGAGTCTCAGTCCTCATCATCACTGACAGGAAGAATGAAATAAAAGCCGTCAGATAAGGTGAGGTAAGCGGCTGTTTATGATCTTACATCAAAGTAGATGGACATCTTTTATGCAGCTTGTTTTTCTTTTTTTTTATTAGTTATACATTTGTTTTATTCAACAAGAAAGCATTGCGTTGATCAAAAGAGACATTAAAGACGATTATAATGTTACAAATGATCTCTATAACTTCTAAATCTTTCTATTTGTTGCACAGTTCTGGAAAAAAATATAGTTTATACAGAGTTATTAAGCAGCACAACATTGATAATAATAATAAATATTTCACTGAAAATGTTACCAGGTACAAGCTTATAAACAGTAATGTACAAAATAGTATTGTCGTACAATTTATCAAGTTCAGTCACATCCAAAATATACGTTTTTGTTTACATAATATGTGTATTTATTACATATATATAAATACATACACATACAGTGTATTTATATATTATATTATATATTGTTCCAAAATATTTGTACATGCATATGTGTTTAATTATTATACATAATAAATATACACAACACACACATATATTATGTAAACAAATATATTTTTATTTTGTATTGAACTTTTTGTCCTCATAATGCATTAAAAGATAAGTGAAAATCTTATCTAGTCAAGAACATTGTACGTTTTTCACTGTTAGTCAGTATGCTACTTGATGTAAAATTATTTAATCTAAATAAAATAACTGTTTCACACAGCATTTTTATGTGCTCGTAAAGGACAGTTTTTCTTCAATACAATTAAAGTCACTGAGGTCCAGTGTCATTTTGGACCCCATTGACCATCACTGCGAACAATATATTTTGTGTTTCACTGAAAAATGAAAGATGAGAATTATTGGGTGAACCTTTGACTTAGCAATATGCTAATGGTGTGATATAATATCAGCTGTGAGAATCTTGTGAACTTTTCATTATGAATGCAATTTATGAGTTATTTTCCCACGAAGAGCAATTCAGTCAGGATGCTGCCTTAGAAGGACGCAGCCTAAGTAGACGGTAGACAGGCTTGGAGCGGAGCCTTAGAATGTGAGCTCAGGAAGCGATGGAGACAGACGGGAAGCCAGCACAGCACTGGACTCAAATACTTGATGATTGCTTCAGCTCAACAGCTCTCTGTTGATATGTAGGAATGTCCCAAACCCTTAAGTCTCTCTCCTTTCTCTCTCTCTTTCTCCCTCTGGGTCTTCATTAGAACTGATGAAAGGCACGCTCCATTTCAGCCGAAGAGTCAGCGTTCTCCACAACGGCATTCGGTTTCTCTTCTGTTTCTCTGCTTCAGAAGAGATCATGAATTTTTAATCTGCCCAAAGGGCCCTTTCTGATCTTTCTCAGTCTCGGGTCTGTGACGTTTCACAAATGAGGGGCTCTTTTCCCCTTCCAGTCTGTCCGCTCTCTCCTCTTCGGGTCGTGTCAAGGATTTTAATACCCCTCAAACCTAGAGAGTGTTGCACCTGGAGGAAAAAAAGAAAACACTCTGACAAGGAGCTTCGAGGAAAATGTCAGTCATACAATGCACTAAAGAATATGATCAACTGTGGCAAGGTCTGGCTTTAAGGTGCTTTGCCGAGTCTGTCACGGTGCTGAAGGGTATCGGGAGTTATAGGTTCACTAATTAAGTGTGGGGGACGTTACTTTTAAAAGTAATGCAATGAAATATGGCGTTACTCCAAAAAGTAACTAATTATGTTGTATTTTTATGGAAAATAATGTGTTAAGGTTTGCATTACTTTTTCTGTCCTCTAGAGCAGAAGCACTTTGCTTGGCTTGCAGACATTTTTTTTTTTAAGAGTTTTTGTGTGTAAGAGTTTTGTGTGTGTGTGTGTGTGTGTGTGTGTGTGTGTGTGTGTGTTTATCCCCCCAGGCACTGACTGCATTCAGTAGCTATAGGCCACACCATGGTGTTTTTAAATGCAGCATAAATGTATTTACTCACAGACTATTCACAGGAAATATCACCCAATGTAATTATTTTAATAAATAAGCATAACTATCTGGGTGGGCTGAAAGACATACAAAAAAACTCTTAAAATGCTTTCATAATTATGATTCTAAAAATATTTAGTTTTTTCTTAACATAAGGAAATGCATTCAGTTGCATTTGATTTAAAATAAATGAAATAAATAGAAAAACAACTTCACTAATTAATAAAGTAACTTGGGTGAAATGCTTTACTTGTATTACTTCAAAAAAATTCTCCCAAACACTATTAAAAGTATAGTTCATGCAAAAATGAAAATTCTATCATCTTTTACTCACTCTTGTGTCATACCAATTCTTTATTAATTTCTTTTTTCTGCTGAGTACAAAAAAAGTATTAACATGTAACCTAAGTGTTAAAAGTAGCCATGGTCTTCCTTAGTATGTTTGGTTACCCATATTGTGACATTTTCATGCACCCAAATAGTAATTTTTAATAGGATTGATGGCTCAGTTTGACAAAAAAGCTTTCACTGAGCCAACTGAGCTTGATTTAAATAAATTTTAACCAGATTGAAAGGGCTAGTATAAACCTCATATAAGCTGATCAACAGGAAGAAAGCACCTAAACCCTCCAAATATTCCCTGCACACATGTACGGTGCTGTGATGCACATTATATGTTTGCATACTTTTAATGTGTATGTTTATTTACATCCTATATCTTACAAAGTAGTCGATGACACTGATTATTTGTTAAACATTTGCTTGAAAAGCCCTTCAGAAAAAATATATACCGATATTTAGGGTTCATATGCAGATTGGATTCATTTTGATTAGTGCACATAAACATACCTACTGCTAATTAAAAATGCTCCTCTTATTTAATTGATTCTGTAATCGTCTGTGGTTTTCTAACGTCCTCCATATTTAAAAATGTTTCTTCACAGATAAGAGGATTGTGCAGAATGGGAGACATCAAGGGGATTGTGGTGGAGAGTTTGATGTTGGAAAAAAAATGTAAACAGCCAACAAACAGCAAAGCAAATGCTGGAGCGGTGTTTTAGCCTCGGTGGCCTCTAAAAAGACCGAGCGCGAAGCGCATGCATCGCTGAACCCACACCTGGACCGCCTCAACCTCCTTGACCCGGCCAAGCACGCACCTGTCCATCACCACGGAGAGAGAGAGAGAGAGAGAGAGAGATGGAACACAAGCAGTGAGCACAGCAGATGAAAGTCAACAGATTTGAGGACGTCTCTTCAGCCCTGAGTTTAAGGTGATGGTGATTCAGAGATTTACACTGATCCTTCTGTCTCCCATCACAGGAGCATTGTGTTTGACCCAACGCCATTCAGATGACATAAATGACAGCCTAAACCTCTTCTCAGCCAGTCCATGACCCAAGGGCTCGAACCGACACCTGTGTCAAAGACAGGTTTGCTGCTCCACGACTGTCAGAGTCAAACCAGTACGCTCCTGCAAACTCGCAGGTGCAGATTCATAATACCAACATAAGATATTATATATACTGTACACAATATATTATGTTAAAAGAAGTGCTGACTAGGGCTGCATTATAAAAACAACAATATTGTAAAGTAATATTACAATTTAAAAGAACTGTTTTCTATTTGAATATACTATTTGATTTGCTCCTGTGATGCAAAGCCGGATTTCAAGTATTATTACAGTCTCAATATCACACGGTCCAGAAATCGTTTTAACTGGAATATTTGTTTGCTCAAACCATATTATCAGTGTTGAAAATAGTTTGAAAACATTTATTTTTTTCTGGTTTCTTTGATGAATAGAATGCAGCATTTTGATTTTCGGGTTATCTTTGATGAAGAAAAGTATTTATTTTAAATAAATGTTGTAAAATAAAATGCATTTGTGATTTTAGCTACCCGGTCAGTAAAGACAGTACAACTCTGACACCTTTTATTCTTTTTCACAATTTAGAGTTTCAATTAATAAAGCGTATTTTTTCTACAATTACTCGAGGAATATCATGTTATGACTTCAAAACACCAATGATATGCTGGGATTTTTGAAAATTGATGCATTGAACATTAGCACTACACATATCCAACTTCATATCTATGGGTTTTCATAGATGGCAGGTTTGTTCGCGGAGTACAGAGATGTACTTGAGAGGAGAAGAGGTCCAGCTTCGAATCCCGTGTAACTGCGATTCAACAAAACAGTTAAAATCTTTGTAAAAGGAAGTTGAAATGGCACAGTTATATCAATAAATGCATTTCTCAATAGAAAGGTGCATAAGAAACAAAGACCATCAAGGTCAAAAATTAATAAATACAACCAGATCCCACACACTAACTGAAAGAAAAAGTATCAAATTTATTTATAAACGACAGTTCAGTCTTTTTCCGCATAGTATAACTCATTTAAATAAATATATAAAACATTTTGTAAAATAATTTTTTTTTTACTAAGTGTGTTTCCCAACACAAACGGCTCAGTGAATTTGTCAGCTTAGTTCAAAGTAAAGCAACTTATGACCTGATCCCTCTTTAATAAGACAGCTACTGGTCAGTTTGAAATGTAAATAGGACAGCTGCTTTCAAACACTGGGGAAAAGAGATTGAGCTATTACACAGAGTCCGTTTCTGTCTGGCTCTGTCTTTGGAAACAAAATGACAAGCTGAAATTATTAGTTTTAGAGAAACTGCACATTAAACTGCAAAGAGCTTTTGACGACTCTCTGAGTGCGTGTTTCTCAGACCTCTTGGTTGACGGTCCATCAAGCCAACAAATGACTGATTCGGACATTTATACTCTAAGTAAGCAGCTTGTAATCAAAGGCTTGAGGACAATCATTTGGACTTTGGACTTTCCTCTAAGTGGCAATGACCCAAGCAGTCACATCAGCGATTGAACTCATCAGATTTTTTCAATATGCTATGTGTGCGTGTATGAAAAAACGGCAGATTAGTTCATGCAAATCCACCCATGCTCTGGCTGAAAATATACATTTACATTCCTCTTTTGCCATAGCATGTTGCCAATGTCGTAAACACCTGCAGCAGTGGAAGGTGACGGCATTTGGTGCAGATGATTGGGGGGATTATCAGACGGCTTTACAGATTGCGCCAAATGCCGTGTGTCTGTGCATATTGACAACATATTAGTAAAATAAATAAAAAACAATGGGCTGGTGAAGCTGCATGAGGTGCGTGGAGTGGTAACAACTCGCCATCCAGCAGCGCTTTGTTGAAGTTGCGATAATCCGCCCATGCAGAATTTTAACAAGCCGCTATTAACAAACACAAGCTGTTTACTCTCCATCAAGTCAAAAGAGGAGCGTTTAATATTTCCTTCGGCTTAATTAGAGGAAACGGAGTAGGGATGAATCTAACTCACAAAGTGAGCCGGCACTGAACTCTATCCGTTTTATTTGGCGTCATCCATCAAAGGGATCTGTTAAGACAGGTTCAATATGAAAACAGGATGTGGATATCAGAGCACCGGTGTGTGTGATGAAAGACATCAGTCAGCGAAGACGACAGAGGTGTCACACATCAAACTAACGTGTCAGTTTTATGAGGGGGTGTTTATACTTTTGAAGTCACATACATAAAATCGATCCGTTGCATAGGTCGCCAGAGGCGACACGAATCAAATGAGCTGGTGATCAAAACATGGCGGATGTTTATCAATCACAAAGCGTAGCTGCAGGTGTAGATGCATACCCAAACAATTAAGTTGAATTAAACGCATGCATTCTCAGTTTTAATAGAGAAACACACAAACATTTGAAAGGAATGCATGGCAAAACATTTATAAAAAGCTGAAAAAAGTGGTACAAATCTGTCTTTATATATAAAAATCATTTATTAAGACTTTTTTTAATTAATTACCATTAACTATTTTTTTTAAACCAAAACATTTATTTGAAAAGCATGTTTTGTTTTGTTTTTTTAAATAAACCAATTCTACAATCATAAGTGTTAATAATCACATTTTTATATAATATAAATTAAAAGTCTTGATGAGGACAACCATATCTAATAACACTACATACACTCCTGAACGAAATCTTATGACCAGGGGAAACAAGTATTCATATTTCACACTGGTGGATCATTACCAGGTTGTAAGTGCTGCTTCAAAATTCTAAAAGAAGAAACAGGAACAAAACACACAAAATTTAAAATAGGCAACTGGTATGGAAAAAAAGTATGGAAAACTGCATTTAAATTCAAACAGGCTGTTCATGGAATGATCAAAACTTTAAGATCATAGCCTTAAAAAGTTAAAATCTACAGAAATGTATGGCTTTCATGTCATTGTTCGTCAGGCAGTAAGACTGTCATGATTTCCTGACGGCAAAGACAAAAAGTCTTTCTGTCTTTGAGTGTGGCAGGATTGTTGAGGTGCGCGAGCAGGTGCTCTCAGAACACGCTATCACTGCCGAGGTTAAACTCATTAAAACATTCATTTCACAAGATTCTGAGAATGATGAGACAAAAATTAAAGTTCTAGAACCAATAAAAGATCAGGGGAACATGCAGGATGCTCCAAAAGAGCAACCTTATTCTCCTAAAAAAAAAAAGTTCTTCATTAGGTGGTTGTCGTAAACTACAGTGTTGTCCCGTTGAAAGTCCCAGTCATTACCGCTCAGACATGGTCCTCAGTTGAGAGTATTTGCCCCTGCAACATGTCCACATACTCCACCGCCATTTGCCGCCCTTCACAACCTGGCGATCCATTGTCCCATTGAAGGAAAAAACACATCAGCTCATGATGGAGCTGTTGAGAGAACATCTTCAGTGGGATCTCTTTGTCATGCCAGTAACGTTGGAAGCCATCAGGACTGCCCAGGTTACATTTTTCTCATCAGAGCATAAAACTTTCTTCCACCTTTCAATGTCCCATGTTTGGTGCTCTCTTGCAAATTACAAACGGTCAAGTTTGTGTCATGGGAGGAGACGTGGCCTTTAAAGCCGTTTTGAAACGGTTCTCTCACAGATGCCCTCTTATGGTTATTGGGCTGCAGTCAGCATCAGTAAGGGCCTTAATTTGGGTCAGGGATCAGCCTGAGTCTTCACGGACAGCTTGTCAGATCCTCCGGTGCAGAGTCTACTAACTGATTTTTTTGTCCTATCATTCTCAGGATCTTTTAGGAATTGTAAAATGTTTTACGAGTTTACAAGTTTAACTTTGGCAGTGATACCGTGTTCTGAGAGCACTTGCTTGCGCGTCTCAACAAAACAATCCAAAAAGACTTTTTGTCTTTGCCATCAGAAAAATAAAATAGTGTTACTGCCTAAAGAACAATGACATGAAAGCTATATTTTTGTGCAGATTATAAGTTTTTAAGGCTATGGTCTTAAAATTTTTATCAGCGGATGAACAACCTGTTTGAGTTTTTTAATAAATTTCCTATTTTAAATTTTTTGTCTCTTGGTCCTGTTTTTTCTTTTTGTATTTTGAAGCAGTACTTACAACCTGGTTACGACCCACGAGTGTAAAATATTTATAAGTATAAAAGAGTATAAAAGATTTCGATCAGGAGTGTATGCACTGTTATGGTGATCCTCATCATTAAGACTTTTAATAACCCATAATATATTTTTTCTCTTTTTGATTTTTTCCTGTTCCTGTAACTATTCCTTTGTTTTTTGCAAGCAAATTATACTCTGTATATATTAATTAACAGTAATAATAATCACCAGTTTTTTTTTCTAGGTGGTTTACAGCCTCCAGCTGTCTTTTTCAATATTTTCCAGGTTGAAATTAGATCTATTAGCTGGCTTTCCAACTGATCATCCAAATTTGGACCAGCTGGAATCAACAATGTAAAGTAACATTAGATTTCTTCATTTGCTCCTCACTTTTCCATTTGTACCGGTAACCTCTGGCAATGCAAAACCGATGAGTAATTTTGCAGACTAATAGAGCTCTGGGTAAAAGTGAAACACCAAGAGAGAAAGTGATATTTCTAAACATTTATAGGGCAGAGCAATTTGAGATCCTGCACTCTGATTGGATGAGACAGTCATGATGGATGAGGGGAGTCAGTATGGTAATACTCATCTTGTTTAGCTAACACTGTTCCATAGTACCTGAGTGCTTTTAAAAGCTACAATGGTTGGATGTTATATAGCCTACTTTATTTTATGTTTGATTGATTGATTGATAATGTTATGTGGTTTATTTTCTCATTAAAAAGAAGAGGGTGAATGAATGTTTTTGTACTCCTAAGGTTTGATAAAACTTCATGCTGATGTTGTGGTGAGTCAAACTTTGATCAAGGAAAGGGGCATAACAGCTCATTTGAGCGCTCAACAGAACTCAATAAGCAAAAGTAATATCAGAAGTTTCAGTGACATAATCACACTTCTGTTGGATGAAAACTCCTCCACCCCCACCGAGGCACATGAAAACAGAACCTCATTTCTGTCTGACTGAAGTCTGTGCTCGCAGAGGGAAATATCAGTCTACATATGAGGGCAGATGTCCCTTTCTTGCTGTCAAGCTGCTGTCTGTTTTGTTCTGATGTAAATGAGTCAACACTCCTAAACTGTAATATTTCTTGAACAGCAGCCAGATCTCTCACACCTCCCTCTCTCTTTCTGACTTTATTTCTCTGTTCTTCACTTTTTCCTTGCTGTCATTCTCTCCTTTAGGACAGAATCACGATCTGCACAAATATGTGTCCACAGAACACTTCACTAACACTTTTTCCTTTGGTTAGCCATTGTACATGCATGTACTGCCATTTAAAAGGGCCGTATGATGTTGCTAAAAGAATATTACTTTGTGTATTTGGAGTAATGAAATGTGTTTATGCGGTTTAAGGTTCAGAAAAACACATTATTTTACACTAACTTGTTTCTCCTCTAAGCCCCGACTTCCTGAAATGGGTCGATCTGTACAAAGCTCATTGTTCTAAGACTATGTCGCTGACAGAAATACTACAGCGAGAATAATAGTGTGTCTATTCGTTGCCTAGACATTTTTACGGTGTTATGCAAATTTACCCAAAAAGTGACGTAGAGAAGTGGAGGCATGTTTAAAAGAGCTGTTTTAGGTGGACAAGTCATAACTTTTATAAAGAATATCTCTTTGGTTTTGAAACAGTCTTAGAAACTTTAGGGATCTTATCTATGCACGGACAGCTTGTAATGCTCCATATCATATCACATGACACCTTTAAAAGTTTGAGTTCGATTTCTTTCTCTTACGCTGATTAAAAATTCGGTAAAAAGTGTAAAAACTAAAATATTACAATTACAAATAACTGTTTATTATTTTAATAGATTTTAAAATGTAATTTAATCATGTGATGGCAAAGCTGAATGTTCAGCATTGTTACTTCAGCATTGCTAAAAAGGCACACATTTGCTAGTTTTATTGGCCTACAAAAAATATGTAGCAAAAACATACGCACTGTAGCACTATATTAAATATTCCCGTAATGTCATGGGCTGGTGACTATCCCCAATGTGGTGACAGAGTTACCTTTAAATGTCTGTACCAATAACCCAAATGAAACCTCTTGTTCTGTCAAGTCAGTAGATGTCTTGAAAGCAAGAAGTGACTGTACAAGAAGACAGTTTACTCCATAACGCTGATGCTAAAAAGAATATGTGTATTTGATGTACCCGTTCTAACACATGTTGGAATGCAATGACATTTGCAATTGTGCTGGCGAAGCTGGATGTGTTCAAGCTGAGTAGTTTCGGGCCTTTTTTTGAAATCACATAAACGCATTTATATTCTCCCACACATCCGTAATGAAAACACACACAACTCCAAAAACCAAAATGTAATGAATGCATTCAAGGTATCAGCTAATTTCTCACCCACCTGAAGGATTTAGCATTTTTCCACAGTTTCCTTTAGAAAAGGCCTTCAATGTGGCTCTGACATCTTCCTCAATTCTCCTGCACTTTTATACCCAACATTAATATGCAAGCACTTAGCGTGGGAACATCATCTAAACGCCGTGAACCCTGCTGGAAGAACAAGCCATCAGAAAGCTTTAAATTAACACGCGATCCCACACACGCACGTCAAACGTAGCATAAACTGAACTGTTATCATCTCAGGAGCCCTTTTCTGAGATCTCCTCCACCTGTAATTGCTTTTAACACTGCTGGATACTGCTTTTTCTCCCCCTTCGTCCTCTTGTTTCTGTGAGACAGCTTTGCCGGTGACAAGTTAACAGCCTGACCGGAGAACGAAAATGGTGCCAGTCCTTAAGTCTCTCTGGCAGATGGAGCCTGCAGTATGCCGTTTGAAAATCAGCCTACGGTGCACGGATTCCATAACAAACAGGGAAAATCTCTCTGATCACAGTCCATCTTTTGCTATTGTCATTCACAGGCCATTGGCTCGATTATTATCGGCATCGCATTCAGTGCGCGCCCGCCGTGCGTCAATGATGCAAGAGTCATGTAAATCAGTCATAAAAACAAGGTGTGAGACTCTGACAAGCGAGAGAATGAAATGAAGCAATATTTCTGAATTGATTTGGCACATCTTGGTTTCGTAGTTTTTTTTTTTAAAAATGTGTCCCCTGTTGACATCAATCTGTTCACCAATTTCCTCTATTGTCACTTCGAAGATGAGCGCAAATGAACGTGCATTGCCGCTGCTGCCACCAAATCAAAGGTACAAAACCGATCGCTTATTTTCATACAGCTAACCAGTCCGAACAATTACTTTGCACCAAAGACATGATTTCCAAAAGCTGGAGTGTTTCACACATTGAGAGACAAGGAGCAGAAAGGCAATTTAAATGAAAGCCATTCTTTCATTTCCAGTCTAAGCTGCATTTTTGATGTAGCCTACAAACAATCTGTTTCATCCCTTATAGATGTCATACAGACTCAAAATGACTGGCAAGGCGCTAAAAAGAGCTCATTGAAATAGGATAAGTGGTACAGTTGCGATTAACATGAAATGAGGGCAAAAGCAGTCTAGACATTGTCTCTTGACCTTTCACAGGAAGTATAAGTGACAGACGATTTGATCAATCATAAAACTAAATATGGCATTTTGTCCGACAAGCAAATTAGACAGGAGAGTGATTAACTCCAATGGTGTGGAATGATGTCTTTTCATGTTTTAAATAAAAAATCTGCTCATATTCATTCGTGTTTATTTCATACTTTAACTAGAAAATATGAAAAGACGATCCGTTAATTAGCCGCTTGAACTGAGACACTTGGTATATGTCAGGTCACCCCTTCTGATGGATGCTGTTACTACTGCAGCCACAAAGCATCTTTCTCCATTGACAGCTATCTTAATGTGCCCAAGGATGTACGTTTCTTTTTTACACATAGCACTGGTTCTACAGAGGTTGAAAGTTTCGTAGCAGTTGTAACACAAGTTAGGAGTGGGCGATATGGCAAAAATATCCTATCCGCATTCTTCATAGTCCATAGTATTTTTATAGTATTATAGCATTTTTGGAAAGAATGAAAAATGCAAATATATATCGCAACTTTCATGTTTTTAAAAGAGCATAAATTCCAAAAAAGTTATATATGTGTATATATAGCATATTTCATAATGTATATTTATACCTATACACATAAATAAAATATAAAATATTGCATGTATATATATATATATATATATATATATATATATATATATATATATATATATATATATACATGCAAATATTAATTAGCACACCATTGCTATTTCCGAGTGTCATGGCTCTAACGGCATCAGCTCTGGCTTGTCTTTCTGCACAGCAGCTGTCACTCAGAGATTGAAGACTGAATACTATTCTCACACACTCACACACACACGTACACACACACACACAGTGTATTGCAGAGCTGGCTCTTCATCTCAATCACTCACCAGCTCCTGAAGCCGTGTTTCTGTTCCAGAACCAAGTGCATTGCCTCGTTATCTACTCTCTTCATAGTCAGCCACCTTCTCCAGCAGCATCCTAAACTAAACAGAACCAGAAGTCCATGAAGTTAGACACAGTGCAGCAACCAAGGGGTTAAGGTTTGCCTGGTTAGCATGGGCCCCGAATGCAGTGGCTGCAGGCAGCAGAGCGAGGGGCATTTATCCTGGAAGACACTGATATGTGGAGATACAGCAGGTTGATTTTATTGTGACCTTTACCTGAAATTGCCATCCGTTATATTTCAGAGGTATGAAAATGCAAATGATTCAGTGAGAGAGATGATGCAGGCACAATGCATTTGTTACAGAAAGTGAAAGAGGAGGTGAGGTGGTCAAACAGGAATAGGACAGACAGCAGCTGTCTTTCATTCTTGTTTGTCTCTCAATCATGCATGCTCTTTTCTGTCTTTCTCTGATCTGCTATAGGACAAAACTCCTGCACAGCTAATTTCCTGTGATACAACAAGCACCACTGTCTCTCAGAATGCTTCATGGTCTCATCTGGCCTTCGATATCAGTGATATCTCAGCACAGAGAAAGAAAGAGAGAGAGAGAGAGAGAGATGGGGGAGGGTAAGACAATGATCTGTTGAACAGTACAGATGGTGCTGAATAAAAACATACTCTTTTATTTTGATTTTCACTTTGAATCAAAAGAAATAGGAAATGTGGTGTTGGTCTAAGACCATTTCTCTCTCGCTGCTTTTCTGCTTATTTGTCACTTTGTCTCAGAGTACAAAGCTTTATTGGCATGATTGTTGATAATTACAATACTGCCAAAGCATGCAAAGTGATTGAAGTAGAGTTATATACAGAACAAAGCAAAGCAAATAAAATGTGTTAATTAAAACATATTGTATATGTAATGCATGATTTATATACATATTTATGCTTTTTTTTTTTTTTTTGGTCCTTGATTCTGATTGGCTGAGAGCCTTTTCCAGGAGTGTAATATTGTAATGATAATAAAAGTCCAACAGCGTTAAGTTTCTTTCACGCCACATTATTTTTTTCTCAGAGAGAGTATTGTGGCAGAACATCAAATTCACTGCAGTTTTATGGATAATATTGTAGCTTTTTGTAATTGTTTAGCCTTAGACTATATAAAAAGCATAGAGCAAAAACACTGAACAAAAGGCTACACACTAATAGGCCAATGATAAAGGATTCATTTTTTCAAATGTATCCATATTAATGTGTACATAGCTTGAATTCTTTGCTTACTGACCTGAGTCGAAAGAGCCTACTCCAAGATTTCTGTGATACTCTGATCCCTAAATGTAATCCTTCTGATTCCTTTTTAAAATCGCCCATTTATTGTGCCCTAGAATGCACCACTTACAAAATAATGGGAATAGAATATAATAGGAATCTCTCTCTCTCTCAGACGCATCTAATTTTTACCTTTCTTTTCTTCTCACCTCTCACTTCTTCTATTACTTTACCCATACTTATTTATTATATTTTTCAACACCTACCACATTTTGGTGGCAGGGATTCATTAAGTACAGACACTAATTTGCTTTTAATTGATTAACGAGAGACACCAAGACCTGCTTTCAGGAGCTTTTAATTATACATACAGTTTGCATGGGAGCAGTAGAATACAAAATTTCCTCTTATTTGGTTCAACAGGGTTTTTCAAACGATATTCGACTGCTCACGAGTAATGGGTTATCGATGTTTCAGAAACGATTACTAGGTAACATGTCTTAAACAAAAGGAGGTAGGAAGCATTTAAAAAACCATGTAACTTTTATAACAGCCTTTAAGAAAAGTACTTTTTTAAGCCTTTTAAGCCTAATTAGTGCAGTACAAGCTGGTTTGGTTTTATTTTGATTTCACTGTATTTAACTACGTTAAGCCACAACCTGACAGAGGACAGAGAAAAGTCTTGGTAAAGTAGATAAATGCATAAATAAATATGCATACATAGGCCCTGTACTTAAAACTTGCTCAACGATAATATTTTTGCTTTCCATGAATCCTTGGCGGACATATTGTTAATCATGTTTTACAGTATTATCTAGACCTCCAGAGTCTGTCAAGCCCACGGTCCCTTGCGCCACATCACTGTGCGTTCATAATAAAAATTTCAGCTTTTATTGATGGTGTGGCCTCACTGGGCCTGTCACTTCATGAGTTAGCCTAAAGCACTCTACACGTCTTCCTGTAATGAAATATTTACAATCAGAGCTGATATGCGAGATGGCTGCCCGCTGTAGCCCCTTGGTAATTATTTGAGTCCTTGGGCAAAAGACAAAAAAAAAGACGCTTGGAATATGACGAAGATTGCATTTTTTATTAATATAATTTTATCAGAATCCTGGGATCTGGCTGACTGATTAGATGACACTGTACTGTTGTAATGATTTAGGAGGCTTTCAAAAACAGCTAGACCTGGGCTACCTCGGAAGGCTTAGGGGCCACAAAACAGCCTCAGGCTAAAGAGCCGAACACACTTTATATAATAATTTTTTTATAATGCTGAAACAAGTAGACTATGTGTTCTCTTAGGTGTGGTGAAAAACATATGGTGCAGTATGATAATTTATACATCACGTACATCATGACCCGTTTTGATTGGAAACCTTATATAAAGTGGGACCAACAATCCAGTATTACATGTGTTTTTTTGATCAGGAATTTGATTAAATTAGATTTACTTTGACGTTTAACATATTGATCAAATGTAAAATTAAAGATATTTGAAATGTAACCAAAAAATATCTAGAACAAAGAAATAATGTGCTGTTGAATATTCTTTTCATCAAAAAATTCTGGGAAAAAATGTGACCGAACAAAAGATGAATTCTATATGTCAAGATGTGACTTTGCTTGGCAAAAAAAAAGCAAAACATCTTGCAATTAAACACTTTAGACAGAGCACAAATCAGTCCCATATTGTAATTATTATTATTTAAACTGTTTACAATAGCAGCACTCAGCTGTCATACAGTTTGCGCAGTAGACTGTATTTTTCTAGTCACCATGGTATAAACGGTAGGCTAAAGCAAACAACAGTTGGCACTACTGTTGCGTCTTACAGCTCAGCCAGGCCAGCTCAATATCAACATGCTTCTATTAAAATATATCTTCTTAAAACTGCAGTCAGTGGTTCGCAATTGTGACAAAGACATGTGAGCCACATGAAATGGCCACTGAACTCAAAAGGGAGATTTAAACATTTTGTAGCATAGCAAATATATTGCAAACATTACTTTGAATCTTCTAAATGTTTTTTTTTCTTTCTTTTTTATACCCACATTGAAATGTTAACAGAATTTTTGTCAAGTTTATAACATCATAAAAAAATGCAATGCTCATGGTGTAACGCACTTTAAAGCAATAATTATATATTATATGTGGAATAATGCCAGTGAAATAGTGTGTTAGAAAATGATACAGCTTTAGTTTGCGGCACAGTTTTATTATGGATTATGGATTTCCAAAAAAACTGAAATTGTCGCATTCATCAGTTGACTGGAAAAGGACAATTCTGAAAGGCCACAATAATCAACTGCAGCAAACAAACTAGTAGAAATAATGAACATTCCATAATGCTTCAGCCATGACTCTTGCCTGTGGATCTTCCTGTTCTCACTTGTACCTGCTCATAAACTCCTCTCATTTCTCCAGCCAATCAATCGATCACTTTTATTTATATAGCGCTTTTAACAATGCAGATTGTGTCAAAGCATTGAACAGCATCAAATAGGAGAATAGAGTGATAGTAATGTATGATGACAACATCAAACGCTTGCAAAGACGGTCTGTGTAATCAAATCGATGGTAATCGCTAGAAATTAAGTGTCCCCGACTAAGCAAGCCAGAGGGGACAGCGGCAAGGAACCAAAACCCCATCTGTGACAAAATGGAAAAAAAAAAAAACTTGGGAGAAACGAGGCTCAGTTGAGGGCCAGCTCTCCTCTGACCAGACGAACCAGCACTTATTGTTTGTTTGTTTGTTTGTTTGTTTGTTTGTGTGTGTGTGTGTGTGTGTGTATGTGTGTGTGTCTGGTTCCCATGATCTCTCCACGGGGCACATCTAGGTGTTCTGGTCCCTGATAAAGGTAATGTCTTGGTGGTGATCCACCATCTGATCTAGATACAAACTGAAAAAAGAATAAAAAGAAACTAATATTAGCGTATATGCCATTCTTTTTATGTTATGGGGAGTTTTCCCGGTTCTGACTGATCTAATTAATGCAGTCTAACAATACTTGAATAGTATTATTCATATTTGAATAATAGAAGTGTATTCGTGTGTTATGTGTTAACCAGGTTAAAGAGATGAATCTTTAATCTTTAATCGAATGTATCTGCTTTCCGAACAGTGTTAGGGAGATTGTTCCTGAGGTGCTAAATAGGAAAAAGATCTGCCACCCGCAGTCGATTTTGATATTCTAGGTATTATCAAGCGGCCAAAGTTTTGAGAACACTGCGGACGTGGAGGACTATAATGTGATAAGAGCTCGCTCAAGTATTGAGGAGCTAAACAATCCTCCAGCAGAAACAGACAACTTCCCTATACAATCCCTCCAACTAAATTCAGAGAGTTCTATGAAGATCATCTTCTGAGACACGGTTTGTCTTGGTTCAAATCCACCAAAGCACAGAGCAAGTCATTAAAGTCCTGTGTCCACAGAGAACTGCAGAATCGGTGCATTAATAATTTGCGGAGGTGCGGTGAACACTTCCAGGAGTGTATGTAAATGATAGGGAGAGAATAGACTGGCAGTATTAATATTGCATTTGTTCTGCGTTGGGTTTATTAGTCAGGCGGGAAGCTAATGAGCCTCTTGCACCCAAAGCTGTCAAACGCTCAGCCCGTAATTCAAGCTGGAGAAGAGACTCTTTCACTCAAAACACATCCTGCTTCTGAATTATGACTCCAACTACAATAAGCATCCAGCTCATTAGAGAGTATATAGATTAAATGTTATTAGCTGGCAAAGTTATTAAAAACTTTATCTAACTTCAGATTAGTGTTTGGATTCATCGGTTTCATAAGTTTCTGTGGTGATATCTCAAAATGCTTCACTGTATTAAAAACAGGAGTGGATTGCTTGTAGAGGATCTACCCTGAGGAAGGTGTTGTAGCTCAGACGTCGCTCTTTTTTTAAACTTTGGGAGACTTAATGGCATTTTTATATATACTTAAGTGGAGTTTCATTTGCAAAACAAAATAACTTATACCTGATTTTCACATTTCCAGTCCAATAGATCTAAATTATTATGTTTTATAAAGTATTATATAAAAGTGCCTGATGGGTAGTTTCAGTGTTTATTTTTTGCATAGTTTTAAAAATAAGTTAAGAGGGACTTGTATAAATATGTATATATAATAACGTGCACTTTACCTTATGTATATATGTGTACAAATAATTCATTATCAAATCAAATTGAATCAAGATCAAAACTGAACAGTGAATCAACATTGAAAAATAATCACTACATTTGACTTAACACCCAGCACTAGTGATCAGATTTAGATTCAAAACTAACTCATTTTCAAACAAATTCATACGACTATACTTGTACAATTTTGTATCATCTTTTGTATTAATCATCTGGGGTTAGGTGTACAAATTCATACAAATTGTGCAACTCGTAAAATACATACTATTTAGAAAAAAACTGCTAAATGAATTTGTACAAGTGAGAATATATATATATATATATATATATATATATATATATATATATATATATATATATATATATATATATATATATATATATGAGATGGGGCTGGTAAAGTCACAAAATCAAAAGAGCTTCCCCTAGAAATCCACTCTCAAGTGGTCACAGGAGAGACATTTGAGATGCATGTTCTTGCCAGGTGTTAACAAGTAGTTTTGGCTGAATGATCAGAACAACTGAGATGGATCTTAATACCAGATGTAAACTGGGCCTTAGAGTATAGAGCTATAAAACTATAGTAGACAACATAGCTCAAGGAGATTTTGGAAGAATTTGTTGACAAATGTTTGCATTTATATTGAATCTCAGACTTTTATTGCAGCTTTCGACATTGGACAAATTCGAACGCCATTTGTGACGTTATCTCACCTTAAACTCTAGTAGAGGTGCTTTGAATGCAAAAACTGTCGAGCTACTGAAGCGAACTCATTTGTGATTTTCTTTCCTGCAGAAGGACCTGGATGATCACACATACGGCAGATGATGCAGGAGGTTTATCAGCAGGTCTGGCAAGAGCTCCGATCTGGATCTGGGAACGCTCATCTGAATCCAGACTTCTCCTGCTGCTGAATCACGCCAGTGGGATTATGGGATTCCTCACAATGAAAGAACAGATTTAAACATACCCTTCTATTCTTCATCATCATGGTGGAGGCCTCCAACCCTACAGGTGGTGAATTAAATCTACGGTGAGATCACAGATGGGGTTGTCCCAACTACTTGCACAAACTATTGAACATGTGTGTATAGCCATATTTATTACTGTTCCTGGACTTGCGTAAATGACACTTCCATCAAGTGGGCTGTGCAGAGACAGATGGGCACTTTATGAGTCTACTTTTTGAAGAGGGTTTTCCACCTTGCAGGTTTTTCGACAAGGTGGAAAACCTTAAAGTTAGCCTGTGAAGACTTGTGCTTACATATGCACTATTTTTCTTTTTTTTTTTGCATGAGTGAATGGGTAAATGTTTTTAGTTAAATTTATGCATTTGGCAGAATTTAGAAAAGAAATGTAAAAGGTTTGGGGTCAGTATAATTTCTTTATTTAAGGTTTATTGTTTTGGAAGTCTACAAATGTTTTCATACTAGATACATACTAGGTTTAGTATGAAAGTAGGTTTTTGTCTACCTGGTCTCATGGTATAAATACGGGTTTGTTTGGTAGCTTAAGGAGATGTACTTGAGAATCCTGTGTAACTACTTGTGGCACGGTTGCATCAACGTATGCATTTTATATCAATTTTGCATTTGTTAACACTATTGGGTAGGCTTAGTGTTGGATTTGGTATAAGTATTTTTAGCATGATAGAGCATTAACTTTTAGCAAAAGCCCCAAGGTATTTGAATACTGAACAGTTGCAATAAGTACCTAAAGCAATGTAATAAAAATGCAGAAGTATATGCCTATATCAATGTAATAAAACCAGATTTTAACGCCACTCAGTAGACATTTCAAAGTACATAAAAACGGTATTGCGCAAAAAGGTACTTATGTTTATAAGACCAGCTTGTTTTGGTTTACAGTAAACTAGCTTACTTTAAAAGAACGTTACAATTATTTAATCAAAAATACAGAAAAACATTTAATGTATTTAAATATTAAATTAAATATTATGAAATATTAAAATGCAAAATATTTTTTTTTACTATTATTTACTATAAGTAATTTATGCCTATGATGACAAAGCATCTTTACTCCAGTTTTCAGTGTCACATGAAACTTTTTTAATAATTCTAATATGCTAATATCACGCTGCTTAATTTTTGCTAAAACTGTCTTTTTGTTAGGATTTTTTATGAATAAAATATAAAAAGCTTTTTAAAAAAATTTTTTTACATTTTCATTTTATTTTATCCCAAAATATTTTAATTCAAAAGGTTATATTTTAATTATTTATTAATATTAATATTGAACCCCTATTTTCTTTTATAGCCACACGCCATCTAAATTCATGTCTGAATGACTGACAGCTGTTTGACGGATTTTAATCTCAGGTGTAAACGGGGTCTTGGTTGCGGTTCTACCATTTGTCACGCAAGGATATTCTGTCATTTGCAGACATCTAAAGAGGACTGAAATCTGCAGATTGACACGGTGTTGTTGTTAAGACCAGAATTCAGTAATAAGTACTTGGGCTGTGTTTTGAAATGCATTGGGAATTGAGCGTGTGCCGGAGAACCTTGAGTTTTCTTTAGAGCGGTTTAAAGCTCATCGAGTTGTAAACAGAATTCGCCAGATTCCCTCTGGCACCGGAGTCGTCGGATCACCAGATGTCCGCAGACGCACCTTTTCATGTCCCCCTCAAAGCGCTACCCACGATCTATTGTTCAGACCACCTCTCTTTTCTTCTTTCAATTCAGCGAGTTCATGTTAAATGGTGAATTAATAACATAACTATACGCACCAGTCCTCTTTCACCATACCAATCACAGATTTGACATTACTGTGAGGGGGGGAAAGAGGTTTAGCATCTCAAGTGGAATAATTTCCATATGTATGTATAATACGCTGATGAATTCACATTCTGCGCTCGAGTCAGATGATGAATAAAACCTAATAAAAATGTCACTCTCCTGCTGAAACTCTGTAGCTGCCACAGGCCCGCTGAGAATGTTTCTAAAAACCACTATTGATACCTTTCTCTTCAGAGTGTCCCTGACTGACGTGATGCAATTTATTTATGACATTTTATTTTGGACTATCGCCATTGTAAATATACAGCGCTGAGCCAAATGCTTGCCTTTGAGGAATTAATGATCCGTTAAAGATACAATATCCTGTTTCTGCCACTCACGATGATTGAGCCAAGGTGGAATCAATTTCATCTGTCAAATCTTTCTCGAGCAGCTGAAAAGTGCTCTTAAACATGCTGAAGTGCAGTTGGAAATGAGTCACCCATGAAGCCGCTAACAGCACCCTCTGGTTTTGCTCTTTAGACAGGCTTTGTGTTTGTGCATTTGATTCTGTAATAGGTCACAATTTATCCATTATCCCTAAAACACTTACTAAAAAATGTCAAATATTTTATTGGTTTACCTGCGTGGCACGTTGACCCCTAAACCACACAGGAGAAGCCTGAATGTGAACGTGGTGTTACATTATTGAAATATAACATAAATATTTTACACCGGAGGGATTCAGCTGACAAAATGTTTGGAAATCCTACTATATTATACCATACTGGACATTTTGGATTGTTTATTTCTTTCTTATTGATTGATTGATTTTTAATCAGTTATAAAATCTTGCTAATCAACCTTAACATAGATTTACAGGAAAGACACCTCTGTAGTACAATGGGACAAAAATGCTTAATTGCCACATAGCAACTCTGTATTGGACAGTCAGCTGGTCGGGGTGATTTATTTCCTGTCTTTATGCACAGTAATGGAGAAAATTATTGTCTTACGATTCAAGTTTTAGTTTGTAGGAAGTCTGAGTGCATATATACATTAATCAGGAAAATATTAATTTAATTAAAGAAAAAAAAAGTTTTGTATGGCAGTTTTTTAAAATATTAGGATTTCAATTTTTTTTTTTTAATTTTAAGTTTACAATTTGAGTTTTCCTTACAACCAACCAACCAACAAACAGACAGACAGACAAACAAACAAACAAAATTTAATTAAATTTTACACTGTATTTTGGATATATCCTCTCTGATATTCAAGCATCTTTTTTGTGAAAAACTATTTGAAATTAACAACTCTTTTCTGTTTTAAAAATGTATTTGTGTCATGCAAAGCTGAATTTGCATCATCATTACTCCAGTCTTGATCTTTTAGAATTCATTCAAATGCGACGATTTGCAGCCAAAGAAATATTTCTCATGCTTTTTCTTTTGTAGTTACGTCTTTTCTGGTATACAAATATTTTGTGTTAAATAAATGTGAACATTTCATTGTCAGAAAGTTATTTTGGGACCCAGCTTGTCAATATTTAATACTAAAACATCCATTCTCTCATTATCCCTTCCTTCGGCCTCTCGGATATCTGTATTCCCCAGGACACAGACCCATTTAAGGGTTAATATGCCCGTACATGTCTTTGAACCGTGGTGGGCGTCATTACCCAACTGTGCATTCCCTCCTACGCTGTTGTGTGTCCTGACTGATACTAAACTACTCTAGAAGACTAGAGGACCCTAATCAGGGTCATTTAGGCAAAAGATCACTGAATCATCATAGAGCTGTGTGCTGTTGTCATGGCAACTGCATCCACTTCACATATGGGATGCAGCGGGACCTGATGTTCAGGGTTTTTTTTTTTTTTTTTTTTTTAAGTGCTTTAGTGCACATCCGATCTGATGTGTTCAGTGATTGTGAAACGTTGAGACAGTTTATTAAACATCCAATCTCCTCTCAGAGGCACAGCGGAAAAGTTAATTTCCAAGAGAAGGCCCTTAAAGATGGAATATTAATCAGGTTGACATAAATATGAGACATGCATATACGTGGATGCTCACACATGCAGACAGGTCTATAATTTTGTGATGTTTCATGCATAAACCTAGTGTGTCATTTGCATCATGGAAAATGCATCCTTTTTTTATAGTTTTCAGATTTAATTCTGAATGGTTGCTGTGTGTTTCGGCATAATATTTCACCATGTTCCTTGACTTTGTGAATGCTTTAGCTAATCGCATACAGGACCCTTAGACATTTTTCATACATCTTTTCACTTGGCACGTCAAAACAATTTGGTGTTACATGTGATAAGGAGGTGGAGGGAGATATTAAAATATTAATATAGCCACATGTTCTGTCACAGCAGTCTAGTGCAAAATCTCCAATCCACCTGCATGTCATAATGCTAGTGTTATCCACTTATCCTGTTAATAAAACATGACTGAAAATGAGCACTGAGCTGGATTTACAGTATGTGTAGATTACTGCACCGTGAATGCATTAGAACGTAATATGGATATTTCCACTTCATAAAACTGCCGTTTCAATTTATATTTCACAATTATACTTTATTTTACTTTTAGTCTGATAATAGCAACGTTGATTTTTTTTTAATAACTCCCATGTAGTTATTATTACAGTTTTTATTATTTTCCCACACTGACTCTATATATCATAAAATGCCGTTAATTTCACACAGTTGTGACTTTATTTTCTCTAATAAAATCCTAAAATTCTTCATTGTGATTTTACATCACACAGTATGACTTTTTGTACTTGTAACTTCATAAAAAAACGAGAGCTGCTATGTTGTCGGAATATTTGAAGACTTTTTTTTCCCCCACTTCCAGCCTTATAGACAATTTTTAATTTAGAACAATGAAAGTCCCCCGGAGACTTGTGATTTATTGCCGATGCCTAATTCACCGTCTTTGTCAGTTGACACAAGAGGCTTTGTGCTTTTGACACATAATCCATGATTTGACATTATAAGAGTGACATTTGAGAAAAGCTGCTTCCCTGAGGCCTGTTTCCTGTTGGTTGGGTGACCAAAGAGTGTGTGATGCCTAAACTTGTTAGACGAGGGACTGAAAGCTAATGAAGAGAGAGGCCAGTCTCTCACAAAACCACTTATCCTGACCTTTTATTCCAAGCAAAATCAATTTACCCTTAATGTGTCCATATTACTGCACTGACTTTAATCTGCTCCAGCCCATCAAAGCCTCGCCACCAGGGGACACAATCCACAGCCGCTGTGTTGTTTTTCACCTGGACTCAAAACAATGACTGATTAAGGTCGCTTTTGTGGTGCTCTTCAAGGACTTTAAAGGGACCGGTGAACTCTGCAGCAGAACTTTGAAAGAGTTTTCCGCACCAAGAGTAAACAGATCCGACCCAAACAAACTGGAAAAGTTCAAGAAGTGCAAATCCCTTAAAGTATTTTTAAATGCTGTATTTTGGGCTTGTAGAGTTTGCATTAAAGCACGACTATAAAGTGCTTTTTATGTTCTTTTCATATGCGTGAGTGCACAACGTTGACAATTTGTTGCTCTTTTATTTTATTCTTGGTGTAAACCAGTAATGTCTAATATATCTGGAGAAAGCTATTCCTTCTCAAGTGCATTATGTCTGACAATACAATGCAATTTTGTCCGTCCTTTGTGTTGTTTACCGTTTTTTATTTGCATAAAATATCACTTTAAATGGCTGTCAATAGGCAAGGATGTTTTTTGCTTGCAGAATTGCGTAGTTACAGCATCTACCTGCAGGGGATATTTATTTTATCTCAACCTGTGGTAGAAGCATAGTTTGATGTTATGTTATACAAAAATTTAGATCAGGGACCAGAATTTTAAAATGTTGCACAGAAACCATCCTAAATTTGATCTTACGACCATTTCTCAAATATGTGTATGTGTGATTCACAGAATGAGCGTACGAACGGAAAACGCGTTTCAGGTGTGAAATCTATGTATCTCAAATGATCTTGAACTTAAAATGGTTTCAGCTCTCTGCTTGTAAACGACTCCTAATTAATGTCATTAACATATAAAATATCCCCAATCAGCATAATTTACCGCAGCGAGCTGCAAGGACAGCTTACATTTTCAAAAACCTGCAATACTCCGACAATAAAAAGTGCGTACGTCTGCTCAGACCCTGACGTGACTCGAAGAGCTTTTCCACGTCAAAGACGGTTTTTATAAATATGACCGTGGATTTATGTGTGCGCACACTCTAAGATCAAATCTGTGCATATCCATGCTTTATAAATGAGGTCCCAGATGAGCAATCTAACATGCTGTACAATCTATAGCTTCCATTCCCTACATATGGATCAAAGACAAAAAGCGGTTATCAAAGCATAGGAGCAGTAATTATTTTACTTTATTTTCGGTGCCCTGTTTGAATATATATATATATATATATATATATATATATATATATATATATATATATATATATATATATATATATATATATATATATATATACACACATATATATATATACACACATATATATATATATATTTATATATATACAGAAGAGAGACCAGTCATCATTCAGTTTAATAATTTGTATACCAAAAAACTTTTTAGGCACATTTAGAACCAAAATCTTTAGATGACATTAAAAAACTAATATTTAAGAATCACAGTGCAGACCCCAAATACAAATTTTTAGTCATTTTAAATGTTTGCCAATCTCTACCAATATCCTTTTATAGATTTGTCAGAAAGGTTTTAGTCATTTAAAATATAATAACATTTTGTATGATTTTTTTTGTTTTGTTTATATGTTTAACTAAGTACAGGTCGGAATATATGTGTGGTTTAATTTTTACATTAATATATCTGTTATGCCTAATGATGATGTTGTTACACCCATTCTTTGACATTTTGTTTAGATACTTTACTTGCATTTGACTTTCATTTAATATGCTTTTTATGTGAATAAAATCACTTTTATAGCTTTAATTTAATGCGGACAGAACTTGTTGTCTTCGACCCATACGTACATTTAATTGCACATATTTTAGTTCATTAAGGGAATTAAGCAACTTTTTGATGAGTTTGCATGCGTGTACGAGCTCTAGTACCGCAGAGAATCAGCAGAGAATGAAAAATAGCAAATCAGGCCTCAGATGCCATGTTCGAACATTAATTTGTAAAATCTGACATTAATCTAAAGCTGTTTAATTAGCAGAAAGCATTGTATTATACATGTTTTACAAGTGCCAGATGAATATTAATGCAAAACGTATGTGAATTCGAGCCGCTGCGTATACCGGCGATATTTTTAGTTGAGTCCTAAATAACACTTGTTTAAATATCTCTACCTCTGGATAGAGAGGAAAATTACGTCTTCTCAGGGTTACCGCTATCATAAAGAATTTATGCTCACATATACAGGCAGATGACAGGAGGGGCCTTTAGCTGCAAGCCAGAAATCATGAGATATTAAAGCGTCATTCTTTACACTCACAAGCGGCACTCTTATGCTCACTAAAGACCACACATTGTCAACATATCGTTAGATTTTTCTATTTTTTTTCTCCCCCTCTCTGTTTCTATCTCTCTGATTTTCTCTACTCTTGCTCACTCAGTTTCCCAATTTATATGTAAATGTGGGTGTTCTTGACAATGGCAGGCCCAAGGCAGTTTATTCCTGCTTTAGAGCAGTCCATAACCCAAAAATAAATGCCAAAAGTCCTTGATTTTGAGCACGGTGAAATAAATCACATGTATTATTTTGCTAACCATAACGGTTTGAAAATGAGCGTGATTTCCCCTTCTATGAGGACACTGAAATCTGTTCACTGGTTTATTCTTACTTAAAAATTACCGGTGGAACTATCAAATAATTCGAACGCGGAAAGAAATGGATCGTATAGATGCAGAAATTTGCTGAAAATTCACACTAAACGAAATGGGGGGATGAAAAGAAATTTCTCTAACTACAGTAAAACTGTTGAGGAAAACCTCAACTGTCAGGTAATGCAATGCCTTAGTGCATTAACATCTCTTCTGAGTAAATGTTTTGACAGGCACGTTAAAAGGTATATCTTTTCCCTACTTTTTAATTTGCTTATCAGTCCATTAGGAAAATTGATGCTATCATCTTGTCTACTCATCCTGGTCTCCAAAAAGACTTTATTTGTATTTTCCCACTTAGATTTTTTAGTATATATATTTTATATATATATATATATATATATATATAATATATACATTTTCCATAAAAATTATCTTTTCCAACTCTTACAAAAATATTTCTGCTATATTTACCAAAGTGTTGAGTCCAAATTTATGTTTCTAACATTTAAAGGAAAACCTTTCATAATGCACTTAACTTAATTTGCATCTTTTCTCATTAATTTTACAGTTAATGAGAATCCAATACATCCTAATAGTTCATTAAAATATATATATATATATATATATATATATATATATATATATATATATATATATATATATATATATATATATATATATATATATATATATATGAATAAATGTTTCATTTTGTGTAAATAGGTGTGCAGTCTTTCACTTTAAGGTAAAGTCCAAAATTTCAATTGCCTTTCTGAGCAATTCATCTTGGCACAGTCTCTTACTAATTCTCGTGTGCTTCTGCAAACATGTTAGCTGACAGTTCTGATATTTGTAAGGGTTTAGAAGTTCCACACACCAAACCGCGGCAGGGGCTTTGATCAGAGTGACGTTTCCCACTGTGAGCGTTAAGGGATGTGTGTACATACGCTCAGATAAATATCAGAGTTGTGTGCTTTTAAGGATAGTCAAAGTAATATGTCTTCATAAGTAACGTGATATCCATGCAAAACCATACCCAGACACTATCAAAGTTTCGTTAGGCAATAGCAGGTATCCATGCAGAAGATATCTGCAGTTGTTTGAGCTTTGAACTCAGCAGCAGAGTTTCTCTAGCTAAGCTGCTGTGTCATGCAGAATAACATGCTCAGAACTTTAATGTGTTACAGTGAGATTAAACCATTGAACAGCATTCGGTTTAAACCTTTTTGAGGGCATTTTCCCACTTTTCGTAGATTGAGGCGGTATTCCAATTCACACGCTTCTGCTTTGTATTAAAAATATGTTTTTCACTGGTGATGGGAAAGTACATATGCTTGTATCACATACCAAGTTATATACTGAGTCTCATACAGGTGCATATCCAAAAGTGTGAATATTGTGGAAAGTTTTTTCTTGTATCTTATTTCGAAAAATGACATTTTCATTAAAAGTAAGTTTTTTTATTACAATTTTTTTTCCTGATTGTTTACAGCTTATACAGCTCATGAAATTCAGTATTTCTTTTCCTTAGGGAAGACTTGGCAATAGTTCATTGAACCCCTCTACAGAGAGCGTTAGTGACAGAAAGTCATTGCTTAAAGGGCTGGCTGTTCATAGAGTGCTGTATCAAGCCATATTAATGCAAAGTTGATTGAAAGCAAGAAATTGGGTAGGAAAAGATGCACGATCAAAAAGGGTGACCGCAAGCTTAAGAATATTGTCAAGTAAAGCTGATTCAAACATCTTGGAATGCTCTACAAGGAGTGGGCTAAAGCTGGCATCAGTGCATCAAGAGTTACACACTCAGACGTCTTCAGGATAAGGTCTGCCAAGCCACTTCTGAAACAGAAACAACATCAAATGCATCTTACCTGAGTTGAAGAGAAAAAAAAACTCATAAAACTATGTGCACTTTTTGTGCAACACCTTTTTTACATGCCTTACTTCACGTTTCACCACAAAAATGTCCACTGGGTGTCACCAAATCACAGGTTTAATACATAAACCCTGGCACGTTTTTATTACGTTGATATAGGTATGTATTGATTGTTGTATTGAGTTCAGAATAGAAAAATCAGTGGACTGTTAAAAGCTAATGTTCTATAATGTTGGACAGCAACTCCTACCCTAAACCATACCCAGTAGTGTTTACAAATGCAAAACTCACATAAAACTGCATTTGTTGATGCAACCGTGTCATTTGAACTTACTTTTACACAGATCTGAACCGTTTTGTCGAAACGTAGTCAAACTGGAGCTCCTCGCCTCTTAAATATCTCTGTACTCCATGAGTACTCCGTGTACTCCCGAGCAAACCCACTGTCTATGAAAACCCACAGATATGAAGCTGGATGTGTGTGATGCTACCGTTCAAAAGCATCAGTTTTCAAATATCCCACCATATTAAAATTGTATTGAAATCATAACATGATATTCTTCAAGTAATTGTGGGAAAATTACACTTTTTATTTCTTTTGGAAACTGCAGTGATATGTACTTGCTGGCACGTATTTCGTGTCTCTCTAAAAAGTGCACCCAGGTACATTCATGCCATGAGGCCAAGTACACTGATTTATTGTCAAAGCATTTCCACCATTACTATGCAGACTCTTGCATTTTAATATGTTTTTTAGTTTTCTGAAATCACTTTTGCCTCCTGCAAATTCTACTTTGGCAGTACCATTCTTCAGAGGTGTTATCCAGAAATGGTAAGACCATGGCGCTTTGATGTTTACTGTTGCAATGTATTTTTACTTATATATATTTATATAGTATAGTGTACACGCATAATATACTTCAAAGAATTGTATTCAAAAACCATTCTAATACGATTGCCATCATAAAAGCCTAAAAGACAATCCATGAAAACAACGTTTTGTTTTGTTTTTTGTTGTTCACAAAACCAGAAACCATTTAGTGGCGATTATTCAAGGTAACACGAGATGAAACAGATCAGAGGAGAAGATTCTTGCCCGAACAAATATGACTCGGAAAAAGAAAAGCACGGATTTAGCGTGGAAGACTCCGCTCAGGATCAAAGGTGCTTGTGGCTACGCTAATACCGTCAGCTTCCATTTCCTCTGGAGTCTTGCTACGCTGGATTAGCTGGCCGTTTTTCTTTTTTTCATGTGTGAGAGAGAACAGCACCTCCCTACAGCCCCACGCGGATTACCAGAACCCCTGCTGCTCTTCTAACACGCCTTTCGCTCTCATCTTGGGCCGCAGCGTCTGGTTTCCCATCCCTCGAATGCTACGACAGGAAGCTAAAAGCAGGTCCTGGATTAGCGAATGTGGCTGTCGTACGTGTGGGGATGTTTTTGTTGGCAGGCTGAGATGTGGACACGCAACACAGATGCAGATTAATGTTCTGATTCCACCTCCAGTCCCCGCCGGATGACTGGAGGACAGCCTGCGTCTGATTTGGTCGTCTCTCAAGATAAACAAAGCAGAGAGGGTTAGAGGACGAATATGGAGACTCTCAGGAGAGAGAAAGAGTGAGTCAGTGGCCGGCTGGGTGTACATTAATTGAACATAAGAAAGCCAGGCTGGACACGCAGTGGTCAAGGAGCAGACGTGCAGGTCAAACTCATTTTCAGGGCTCTCTGAGAGACCGACACACATAAAACCACTACAGCTGGAGGGATCATCTCATTCACTCTCATTCATTCATTCAAACACACGCTCACTCACAAGTGGATTGAAATGGAAAACTGCACAGTATGTGCACTATACCACCTACAATTTTTTTTTAAATGGCATGCAAAGTTGAATGCATTACTCACAAGGAGGTCTATAATACCAGGAGAAAGCTATCCGTTAGCGTTCACACTCATCTCAATGGCAGTTGCTGCTGTAAATATCACATTTATGCTGCTGCCTGTGCAGAAATGCAAGTCTGAAGTGGGTGAACATGCTATCTGCATTTGTTATCTCATATGTGTCAAAAGCGATGGATGGATTCATAGCAAAGAGAGAGAAAATTAGGCCGTTGGAAATCCTCGTCTGTTTACCTCCTCAAGGGTCCTCTGGGTGAGATTGGCTCTCTGGAGTGAGTGACTCACATGTGTCAGAAGATCCCTGACTCTCTGAGAAATCACACTACCAGTTCAGTCAAGCACATTTTATGCCCACAGATGCATCACTCTTGGGCTTTCTTGTTCTTAAAGAGACAGCGATAATGGGACAGGCCACTCTGATGCACAGTTCCTCAGACATGTATATATCTTTTTTTTTTTTTTTAAATGTTCCTACTTTCAAGGTGTTTAAATATTAATTCACTGGAAAAAAGAGAATATCAGAATTTCCTGATTGCCCTTTTCCATAAAAGTAAAGTGAATGGTAGAGCAAGATTTTTACAGATTATTACACTTTCAGTTTTAGTTTTTCACACAAAGCTATAGTGTGATTTCTAAATAATCAAAATAGAGTTTTACTGGCTATTTTTATGATGCCTTTTTGTTTTCTGACAAACTTCTACTTTTATGTTTCAGAGCCAAAAAGGTGTGGATTATTCTAAAGGTCAGGAAATGAATAAGACTTTCGTTTAAGATTTTCGTTTTGGGGTTAATTATTTTCCTTTATTATGACCCTGGACCACAAAACCATTATTAAGTAAGCACAGGTATGTTTGTAGCAATAGCCAAATGAGTGAAAAATATAGATAAGTAAAGGTTAAGTAACGATCAGGTATCATGAAGATATTTTGTACATTTTCTACTGTAATATCAAAACCTGTTTTATTATTATTAATTCTCAATATTTCGATTTTTTAGCACCCTCAAAGTCTAGATTTCAAATAGTTGTATCTTGGCCAAACATTGTCCTATCCTAACAAACATAACAAACATACATAATTTTAAACCTTATTTAAGATGTATAAATATTGATTTTGAAAAATCGACCCTTATGACTGGTTTCAAAGGTGGTCCTGAGCACAAACACTATAATAATAATTTGTAACTTTTATCAGAAACTTTGCACAGACCCTTAGGACTTGCTCTCAGGGTCATGCACTTTTAATTTTAATGTTAGTGCCAAGATACAGTCAGTCCTTCAGTTTGGCATCTTCATAAAAATGTTGTTAAAGTGGTTTTTAACATGATTAAAACCAAGCTTGGTGATGATCTGAGCCAGTTTGTGTGAATGTTAGATAATTGTCTTCTTTTTACAGAATAGCGAGCAGGAAACCAGCATTTGCTGTTTGGCACTTTAGAAACCAATAAAAATAAAGATGAGCTGGTGGAGGAGTCCTGGTAGGATTTTCCCATGAGCAAAGCAAGCAGCCATTACATTCCCTTGCGTTGTGATTGACAGGATTAGATGAACATACTCCTCCAGAACGTTTATTATTACTTGTTTAACAGCTCATTATCTGCATGAGCTTTTTCATAAAGTGCGCTCAAGCATTTCTCCCATTCACATGCAGATAGCGTTGCCAGATAATGCATTTGTGTTTTGTCTGTAATGCTGTTATACTCAATGTTCTTTCTTGATTACAATGTGTGTGTGTTTTGTGCACTTAATGTTTAATATTACGGCTGAAGTTGCCTTCTGGGATCAATAAAGCATTGCTATCTCTCTTTATATTACCGAAAGTGACTTGAAAAGATCATGGGTTTTAATATAATAGGTTATTATGATAGAGGAACCAAAAATGTTCTGAGCTCATCTGGGCTGTTATTACTCACTGCTTCTCTTTAGGGAAGCAAAAAGGAAGAGAAGATGGCCAGAACAATTAATGGGGGAAATTGCACAAACTCCTGCAAAGTAATCCCAACTATCAATTAAAAGTGTGAATGTAGTTGAAGCAGAAGAATGTATGATGCAGTTTTGTCAGATGTTGTTGGCGATTTGACATGTCGCAGTTGAAACATTAGCGATTTCTTATCTTATCTTGTCTTTTCTTATTGAAGTAGACTTGTCTGACAGTAAATAGCAACCTCTGTGCACTTTTTTGTGTAGCACTGTTTTTTTTACATGCCTTACTACACATTTCGCTGAAGTTTCAAATAGAAATTTCTACTGAGTTGCGGTAAAACACAGGTTAAATACATGAACCCTGGCACATTTTTTATTAAGTCAGAATTCAAATATCTCTGGATTGTTGCTAAGAGCTAATGCTCTGTCATGCTGGAAATATGCCCTACAACAAATCCAATCATAAACCCCCCCGATAGTGTTAGCAAATGCAAAACTGATACTAAAAACGTATGTGTTGATGCAACCGTGCCATTTCAACTTCCTTTTGCACAGATTTGAACAGTGAATGCTTGCCTCTCAAGTTACATTTGAGACCAGGTAGGCAAACAGGGCCTAGCTGGCTAAGGGCATTCCCAAGATGGCCACCAAGCGAACAGACTTCTTTAAAAAGAGAATTTTTTTTTTTTTTTAAACCACCATCTTTCTAGGAGTTGAGGTCTGTTGTATGTGGGCTGATCTCTGAGTGCAAATTTTAGTATCTGTTGTTGTTATTCAGCTGAGAAGAGACAGCCAAACTCATCCAAACAGAAAGACAACAACAATGTGGGTGTCTTTGGATCGAGCTCACAGAAAAACATAGACTTCTCTGAGCACGGCTGTGGTTATAGTCCATTTCACTTGTTCCAAAACAGCAAAACTAGTGTTCCACTGGTGCACCTTCACATGGTGAATTATTAAAATGTTACAACAGATGCTTTCTCATAAACACTACTGGCTGTGCACCTTTTCTTGTTTAATTGATTTCAGACTGCTTTTCTACCTCTTGTGTGTCGCTTAAATTACACAACGTTTGCGCTCTGCCACCGTTGTGGTCTCCATTTGAATTGAAGTTGTCTGGATATGACGGATGGTAACGACCACTCAGCTGTGACAGAATGACGTGGGCTCTGAAAACAGTTTGCTAATGGTCAACCGCGCTCAGCTAAAAGTCAAAACATTAGCAAAAGCTGTAAACGTGATGTATATCATCCCGAATTGGCAATAAATATCCAATATAACAAATGTAATTGGCTGTAAAAGTGACTGACTGTGTCTTTGTTTTAAAATGAAGTGCTGAGATGGAGTTAAATCAACAGACTGCTGGTAAGGGAAATAAATTCTAATTGAAGCAGTGCAGCAGATCTTGCTAGGGGATATGGCATCTTTTTCCCCATTTCTCCTTAAAGTACCTGGACAATTTATAATGTATTTATTATATGACATATACTTTACATATGAATAGTTGGTTTTAATTATTTATAATAACCCTGTTATTAGATGTATAAATGGATGTTTCGATAAGAAAAAGTATGTCATCTTCATATGTGAGAATCATTCTCTCACTCTCTCTCCGTACACCAGAATGATAGAAAAGGTAGCTGTTCTGTTGGTCCAGTTCTGAGAACAGCGCTGGGTAGATTCCTGAGCTTTCTGTCAATCAAATTTAAACTGCTCAGACAGGAAATGAAACGCTGTCAGAATGAAACCTGGAGCTTCACACCAGCAGCACAGAGGTAGAACAGAGGTTACAATAGGAAAAGTTTTAATCACTTCCCACTTTCGGCCAAACTCTTTCACTGAACTTACAGCTGCAAAATGTTATTCGAGAAAAGGTCATTTAAAATGTCCAGTATTGGAGCATTTTAGCAATTAATAAGATTTCCTGCGACATCAGTTAACAGTATCAATCACACTCGCTGAGAAATTGTGTATTGCTATATGTACGGTCCCGCTCAACAAACAATATGAAACATCAAATATAATTTCTGGCTGAAAGAAACTGGACATTCAATGCAAATGTGTTCATCATTGGAGTCTTATTCCATCACTTTAGTGTTAGTTTTCTCTTCTGAATCGAATGTCTTCACATGGCTAATATTTTGCCTGCAATAATGAGTAGTAATGATTGCATGGTTTCTTTTCTGTTTAAATAACTATTATCAATACTTTTTTGTTTTATTTTATTAGCAAATACGGCATGTGCTAAAAGTTTGTGAAAATATTTGTATTTTGTATTATTATGTGTCTTTGTGCAAGAGAAGGAGAACAAGATGCATATTGTCACATTTTATTTTTGAATTTGGTTCATTTCATTTCCTCCTTTCATTTATTTTTTTCATAACTAATGTTTTACTTTGCACATTGTAAAATGAAATCTGAAATATTCATTATTGACTTGCTTGCGTAGCTGCATAAGCACAGTTTTGTTTTTACCTTTTCGGGCATTGAAATCTCTGGCGTGAGCCTCCACTCAGTCACGTTCCTGTCTCCGAACCACGGTCGCTGGTTAAGCTCCTGCGGTTATGTTGTGTGTTGTCTTCGCTAGACTCTCCCGTGTGAAGGGCAGCCCATAAAACAGTCTATTATTGTTATTACGGCAGCAGCACTGCGCCCAGCCACTCCGGCAGCAAAGATGGAACCAGTCATTAAATTTAAATTGAGCAATATTTTCTTTTGACGCTGAAGAGGGGCTGTTAAGATGGATTCATATTTCCTTTGCTGTTATTCATTTATTTGTTGCATAAACTTAAGATTTATTGGAGCTGTGTTCGTTCAAATGTATGAGCGTGCACGTTCCCCCGGAGAGATGCTTTCGTAAGGCATGCATTAAAAATGAAAAACACAAGAAGGCGTTATTAGGCCGCTATTAACAGGAGACTGTGCGATTTGGCACGCTTTCATACAGTGTATTGCTCTAATTTCCGTAGAAGTCAACATGGTGTTGGTAGTAAAACAGCAAATAACAGCTCTGATATCATCTTCCGTGGTTTCTCTCTTCTTCAGCTCTGTTGACTGTTGGATGTGGCAGGGGAAAGAGGAAAGATGACTGGATGGATATCTGTTGTGATTAGACGGGTCTCGGAGGAGGTCTGCAGTGCTGGGTAAGACTGGAATCAAAGTGAGCACTGTGAGGATGTGTAGACATGTGCCTCGTTTCGTTCTTTCATTTGTCAGGTCAGGCTGTTCTGTATGTGGCAACAGAGGGGGGGTCGTAGAGGTCAAGCGGAGCTGCGGGTGCAGACGGCCGATCTTGCAGGAAATGCATACGAGGTCATTTCCCTTGTTCAGTGATCTCTCTTTCTTGTTTCTTCTCTTTATTTCTAGTCTCCCTGTTAATGTTATGATTGTAGATGTAGATTGTATGATTCTGAACCTTAAATGTTTTTCACACTGAGAAAAATGGTTTGGTAGGACTTTATTTTATGGTTAAACCTATTAGTTGCTTATTGACATGCATATTGCTAGATTGTTAGCCATTTATTGGTGGTTATTTAAGCCAAAATGAATGCCTTATTCTACATCGCTAATCCTACCCAATACCCAAACTTAACAACAACTAACATATTAATGAACAGCAAATTACGAATTAGGGAAAAGTTGTAGTTATATAGTCACACAACGTTTTGTTGTATTAAGTTCATAGACCAATGCAGATGGGAACATAATTTTGAAGGTATTTGATTTCCTTTTAGGGTAGTTGCTTTGTTTGCACGCTTCAGATGTTTATGTTTTATTTACTTTCTTGGTGATAATTCCCTAGCTTTGAGTCTTGGGAACACCCATTCCCATTCACGATAAAGGCTTCCAGAACATTCTGCAGGTAAGACTCTGGCAGACAGTACCGCAGCAATAGCAAGAAGTTGTTGCGGTTGGTATGCCATCTGGAAAAAAACTTCCCTTGAGGAAGAAACGGATGAAACGGATTATTCAAAGTTTTGCGAGTTTGCAGCTCTGAGAGATTTTGAGGGCGTGAGTTTTACCTGCTGTTACCTGCTGAGAGTTTATAGCCCTGGGTATCTTTCTGAAACAAACTGATCAAATCCACCGAGGAATGAATCACAAGCTACACTGCAGCACTAAAGCTTCAAAAAATAATACGATGCTGATTTTTAGTTAAACAGCCCACATAGAGGAATGTTTTACTGCTCAGAGGTTGCTCTTTTGTAACTTAAGTGAACTTACAAAAATTCTTTACTAACAATAAGAAGAAGCAAATAAGCCGTTTACAGCTTCTACTCTTCTGAGTAGAATTTTCACAAGATTTCGAGTGTTTTTGTGGGAATTTTTGCCCATTCATTCAGCAGAGCTCGCAATGTCTGTTCCAGATCTTCCCAAAGGTGTTTGATGAGGTCAGGGTTCTCTGCAGGCCAGTCAACTTCTTCCACACCAAACTCATCCAACCATGTCTTTATGAACCTTGCTTTGTGGATCGAGGCACAGTCATGCTGGAATAGAAAAGCACTTTCCACAAATTATTCCCACAAAGTTTCAACCAAAGCATTGTCAAAAATATTTTGGTATGTTGAAGCATTATGATTTTCCTTTACTGGAAATGAGAAGCCTAGACCAAGTTCTTCAGGAATCTGACAAACCCAGACTGTCAAAGATAGAAGCACAATTTAGAAGTTTGTAAGAATGTTCCTAAGTGCAATTCTTCTACAATTTAAAAACTTTTTTTTTAAATAAAATGTCTGTATCAAACAGTCTTTATTAAATTGAATAAATAACATTTCCTGCTGAAGAACCACTAACACAATAAAAAAAAAAAAAAACATTTAGAGGTTGTTTTTTTGCTACCTACAGAATCATGACCGATCATTGTTTAAATGATCAGTCATCAGTCCATTGTTGTGTCGACTCTGGTGCAGGAGAAGACAAGATGTCTCAAATTAAGCTATTGAGGATGAACAACATTTTGTGACTGGATGTAGCAATGAATATAGCAGTCCTCATTTACTCCCAACATCTCCCAAGAGTCCAAGGGAAGCTTACATCAAATCACTTTGTCCAAAGTGATGCAGAGATTTCATACATCTGCTCAACCATTGAAACTTATTGCATGAAGCTCCAGTCACCCAGTTTTGGTGCTAAAAGTTATGCCAGGGGACTTTATATTTCTTCAGCTCTAGAATCAACAAAGCACTGGTCTCTGTGCTCTGATCTGATCTTCCACTTTGTGGCTGAATTGAGTTGCTGCTGTTCCTAACACTTCTACATTCCAATAATACCACTTACAGCTGACAAAGAAGTATCTAACACGGATGAGCAATGATGGCATCATATAAGCTCTTCCTAAACTCTTCAGAATTTTTTTTTTTCTCTAATGTTTGTAAAAGCAGCTGCTTGATTTTATACACATGTGACAATGGGTGTGATTGAAACAAATGAATTCAGTAATTAGGAGATGTGTCCCAATTCTTTTGTACATATGGTGCATCATATAATTTGATCTTGGAAGTATTTAATGAGGAATGCTTAAGTTCATATATTTTTACTGCAGATGTTGATATCATGGCAATTATAAGTTTGAAACACTGTAAGGATTTTTGAAACTCTTCTACTTCTTCTGTCAGTTTCTGACAGCCTTTTGCTTTCCATTTATCTCCGTTGCTGTCTAAAAGAAACAACTGAGATATATCTTTGTGATTTTTCTTTCAAAATAAACTACAGGTCAAATTTGCTCTTCCACAACTTGCTCCTGGTGTGTTTTGAACGTGTATGAACTGTCTGCTTGTGTCTTGCCCGCTCTGTGGTAAACAGCTTGTCGGCCTTCTTCTGGCCTTCCATCATACACTCCTGACAATCAAACAGCTGACCCAAGAAAGATCAGAACATTTTTCACTTACCTTTTCAGCTTCGACTACTGCCGTTATCTCCACAATATATCAGCCAAGCATTTCTCAAATCTTAATCCTACAGTAAGTGACACTTAAACATGTACACATTCCCTGGCGTATTAACTCTGAATACAGGAATTGATTTATTATAATGAATTCATGTAAAATTATGTACTTTAGTTTTGCCGTAGTCTTTCCCCCAGGAGACCAATAAAGCATTAGAACTACAAAGAGAAAATAAAACCAGTGTGAATTGTCATCCCCGAGGGTACGGAACAATTTTACATATTTGTTATTTAACATAGGACTCGAGAGGATGAAATAATAGAAAGAAAGATGACAAAAGAAAACAAGAAGGAAAGTTTTAACCTTTTTGTTGCTCTAATAATATTCTCTGACATGAGCCTCTGCTTTTTATTTATTTTTTTTGTCTTCACTTTCAGGTTGAAAAATTAAATATCTCCCAGAAACATACAAAGATTAAATACAAGTATCTTTGAATATTTCATGGAGACTTGAGCATACTCTCTTTTGTCTTGAGCTGGTAAACAACAATCCAAAACACTCTAGTAACCACCTAGCAACCGCATAGCAACATGTCAAAATCCGCTCATACGTCTTCGCGTTCCAAAATGAATGGCGTACTTTTGCATGGGCAGCACCACTCAAATGTTGTTCAGAAAATATGTAAATGTACTTCTGTATTGAAAGAGTGCTTTTAGGTAAGAGTTGATTTGTTCTGAACAGCTGTGCTCCAGCATTATCATGCATCTGCACAAAGAGCCCGACGTTTATCGGGTTAGCATCTCACATATATTACGTTTGTACAGGTACCTGCCTTTATTTAATTAAATGCTTTTAAAGTAAAAAAGCTCACTTGTTCTTTTAGATCATATGAGGTTTAACCTTGCCTTCATCTCCGTGTGAGTCATCGGTCAGCCAGATGGGAGCAGACAGCAAGACTTTTTTTTTTTTCTTTTATTCATGTATGTGAAAACACATTTTTTTCTTCCTTCTGAGGTCTGCTCAAGGATGGCAGGAATCCAGACGGACTGATGGCAGTGCTTGGCCAGGGAAATGGAAGGTAATTAGTTATTTCTTCTGGAAAACCGCCATTTAATTTCAAATATTGGAGTCTAATTTACATTTAAGTGATTACTCACACAGGTCAAGGTTAAGAGCAGCTGTTAAACTCACATATATATATATATATATATATATATATATATATATATATATATATATATATATATATATATATATATATATATATAGCTGAGGATGTAGCGATCCCCAAAATCTGCAATTTCACTTCACGTCATTTTCATGTTCATCACAGTGTACTGTACTGCAAACTGCAAAATATGTCTCTATACTTTCTGTGTATTTGTAGTTTGCTCTCCATACAGCTTCCTAGGTTATAATGGCAGAGTGCTAGTTTGTCGTTTGCAGTGTAGATGGGATGTCAAACTTTATTTATGTTCACTTTCCCTCCTCCACTCTCTGGGAATTGTTAGGAATGCATGTATGGGTATGTCAGAATTACACACTGTCTTTCAAAAATAATAGATAGTAGCATGTGATGGTATGCAGATTTTCTGTATGCATAAAATACCCAGATGACCTACTACACCTGCCAGAGTGTGCAGTAATTAAGCATTCTCATATCCCACAATGCATTGAGTTCAACTTGAATTTACATTTCCAGTGAGAATAAACTGGAGGTAAAATCAACCGTCGAATAATTTTTAGGATATTTAATTGGACTGCCTAAATTGGGTGAAATAAGTTCATAAGTATTGAATCATTTTTGTGATGATGACTGAATGCTATTCGCTGAATTAAAAATACACTAGTCTCTGATTTTTTTTAATTGTTTTGAATACACTAAATAAATATATAAAATAAATAAATAAATATATATATATATATATATATATATATAGTATTATATATATATATATATATATATATATATTAGTATTGAAAGCAGTTGTGGTACTTAATATTTCTGTAATATATATATTTTTTCCATGATTCTCTGATTAGAAAGTTCAAAATATCAGTTTATTTTTATTTTATATATTTTTTTACATGATAACAATGTTTAAAAAAATTTAAAAGAAGAAATTATATATAAATAATAAATAAAAACATTTAAGCAGTATTGTACAATGGTAGTCCAGTAACAATGCATCATATATATATATATATATATATATATATATATATATATATATATATATATATATATATTGCACATATTGCAGTAACCTAGCCAATATGCAATTTTTATTGTATACAATACTTTAATATACCATCACAATACACATCAAAAAAAAATTCTGGAGTCTTCTATGGTTAAGCATTCAACACACAACTTAATTCAATATTCTCTTGGTTGTAAGGCCAAAGCCTTGTCTCCATTGCTGCTACCAATATTACCAAACCCAATATCCATATTCATTTCCAAGTGTTTAATCAAGTAGCGTTTACAACTATGTGACATCAAGCAGACTTTATATTGCTTTATGCTTTTTTAAAAAATAATGTACTGCTCTTTAAGCATTTATACCAGCAGTCGGTTCCAGATCCTTTGTTTTCATAGCAATGAGTAGAATTTTCCTTGTGTATGTGCGGCGTATGTGCAGTAATGATAATGTTGATCTCCATAGACCTTATTTGAGTGGAAACCTGCTGTTGTCATCTGCAGCTTAAATAGATGTCATTTTTACAAAGTGATTTCGGAAGCAAATTTCAGGAGCTCACACAGACGGGCACCAGACTGCTATAAAAACATATGAACACAAACGCCACAGGCAGACGTACACACACAAACACACAGTTTATGATGAAACTCCCCACCGCGGTGTTGCTTTTTTAGGGCAAGTCTATATTGCACAGTTGTGTCATCTGCTATTATGACTTCATTACGGGACCAAACACCTCCGTCTGCTAGAAAATGGATGAGTGTCATCCCTTCTTTTTTCACCCGAATAGATGAGTGTCATCACTTGTTTCCGCCTGGCTGCTCGGGGGCCACCCTGTTCACGAGGGCCCTCATCCATTCTGCCTTCTTTATTGACCCTCCTTATCTGGAGGGCTGAAAAAAAAAAAAAAAAAAAAAAAAAAAAAAAAAAGGATGGAGGGGAGGAAGCGGTGACATCATTCAGGACTGGACCAAACAAGGGCCCGGGAGCCTGTGGCGTTGTTTTCATTTCCCTCATAAATTAAATCATCTGGAAAGGTTGTTCTCAGACGGTGGACTCAGGTAGAATATCGCTGGTCACCGTGACATGATTTGTTAGGCAGCGATGAGTGTGTGTGAGATGAGAGGCTCAAAAAAGACATTCTCATTCCTCTTATGACAACTTTAATGAGACAGGAAAAGAGATATTTCTCCATCAGGACCATGGATGTCTTAATTGATTGAATTTCGAAGGAAAATTAAAAGTTATGGCTGTGAATGGCCCAGCAGAAATCTCTGATCCACTCAGCGTAATTTAATAGAAAGTGCTGTTATGTTTGATAGGGGGAGATGAGTGTGCTCTTCAAATGACCTCGACAGGCCATTTTCCCTCTCTGGGTTTGTTGGGAGGCGTATACTACCTACTGCTCGATGTTTTTGCAAATTTTCTGCATGTCCATCTACATTTAACATATGCATCTACAACCAGAGCACACTGTATTGTTTCGCACTCGGCTACATCTTTTATTTCCAGTGGGGAATTTGAACTAGAAGCAATATCGGTTGTGTTTTTAAAGGTATAGTTCACTCATAATGAAAAATTGTCATTGTTTACTCCCTCTCATGCCGTCCCAGACCTGTACGACTTTCTTTCTTTAGCAGAAGATGCCGAATTACTATATTTTTTATATTTTTTTAGAAGGTTCAATATGTTTGTGTGTGGAAAAGTTTGAAATAAGTATTTTTTTTAAACTACTGTGACATTAACTATTGTTATGCTTATTATTCCAATGCACTCATTTGTTGAATTTCTGCAAGTACTGAAAGACACAAAGCTATCTTATGGCTTAATGTTTTCAATATGTCATATGGCTACATACATATTGTTATTGTATTTTTATGATAGTCATCATTATGATTTGTCTATCTCTGTTCATATTCATTGCATGGAAAAGATCCCTAATGGTAAGGTTTGTACAGTAGTGATAATGGTGAGTAAATGATGACAGAATTTTATTTGTTTGTTTGTTTTTGAGGCAAATATTAAATATTTCCTCCTTGCCTGATTATCTAATTGGATTATTATTATTAGTTATGGATTATTGTTAGTTGTGGATTATTATTATTATTATTATTATTATTATTATTATTACATTATAACAATTATTATTTATTTATATATAACAATATCACTATTAATTTCTGTGATTACAACTAGGCATCATGTGTATGATAAATTCAGCTTACCGATGCTAGATTTTAATAAATAAAAATACTATAAAAACGTTATATTGTGTATTGTCTATATATATTGTTTATGTATTGTGATTGTCATTGTCACAAGCTCCTTCAGAAATCATTCCAATATTCTAATTTATGGTGATTAAAAATATTAACTTACTGATATTAAATTAATTCATTTTATTTGTCATATTAAATGACATTGAACAATTTTGTAACCTAAATAGGGACGTTGCATACATTCTATCTATCTATCTATCTATCTATCTATCTATCTATCTATCTATATCTATCTATCTATCTATCTGTCTATTTGTTTATTTTTTATCATTTATTTTAATACAGTTAAAATAGTTTTCAGAATAATATACACTGTGTGTGTTTTTTTCTACCCTCCCCAAACCATTTGGGTGGAATAAAATAATGTTCTGGCATCACCTGAAGTTATTTGACAACAGCACTGCTTAGTAGGTGTAGTGTCATATGCTAGTATTCTATTCTGAACACAGTCTTTTATCTCATATGTGCTTCTGCTTTCCAGCACATATTCCGCCCCTTAACTGGAACTGACACTGTGTTTTCAATGGCACTTCAGACTTTTATTTGTTCCTGTATAATCAGAAGAGTATGTGTATATGTGTTAGGTCATGCATCTGCCCTCATTAAAGACGGTTTGTTCTCTCTTTCTCTTTGCCATGAAGATCAGACGCAGTCATCCACAGCAGTTCTCAGACTCCTGCAGAGATCCAACATGGCCTCCTGCACAGCACCGTTTCATTATCGACGGTCCAATCGCTGGCGATCGATTGCACCTTCCCACCCACGGAGCCCCATTTTACCTCACCCGCTACTCGATCAGTTCATAGAGATAATAATTATGAAGCATGACAGCTGGGAATGAGATTAGCTGTCAGTGTGTATATGACTGAGATTGATTTTTATCCGGCTTTTACAGTGAGTGTGTGTGTGTGTGTGTGTGTCTGTGTCTGCGTGTCTGCAAGCCAAGGTCAAGAGGTGTTGACACGCACATGCACAAACACACACAGATATACTTTCATATAAAATACATTAGATATCCACACAGGTTGAAGGCCAATCCTAACAGATAAACAAGACTGACTGGTAGTGTCTGAATTCACTCTCTTTATTATTTCTTCACAGATTCTTCCAGCTCATGGATGGATTCTGACTTCAAGTCAAAGACGTGGATTTCCTTTGTAGACTGGAATGGACACATCATACCACTACATGTCATTGGAACCCATAGAAGTTAACCAGTATTTTAGGTATAAAATGTTTGACGCATCAAATTGCTCTGAATTCTTTATCATGATAATATCTGCTCTATCTGAAATCTGCATGATAAAGAATTCAGAACAATTTGATGCGTAAAACATTTTATACCTAAAATACTGATTATCTTCTATGGGCATGAAAATGAATGCATTATGTTTTGTTGCCATCAATAGTAGAATCATATTCATGTTAAAACTGATATATTTTTAGAGAGATCAGCTTTTGCTTTTTTAAGTGAACAGTATCTGAGGAAAAGGAATCTGTATTGACATTTGCATGTAATTTGAGTACTTGTTAATAATAAAGCATAAGCAAAACATAGTGATTTTGTGCCTATCTGCGATACCATGAGGCGTTGCTCACTATATTTCAAACTTTTGGAAAGGATGTGGATTTGTAAAACTGAGTTGAAGCAGCCATGTGGCTGTGTGAAGAGAGCCCTTTTGTGCTCATTGAAGACCTTTCATGCCGCTGGATTTAGAAACATTTGTAGAGGTTTGATTGTGCATGATGGAAGTCCAGCCAGAAGAGCATTACAACAGTCCAGCCTAGAAAGGACAAGGCCCTGGACAAGAATTTGTGCATCATGCTCTGTTAGGAAGAGCTTAATCTTTCTGATGTTGTGCAATTCAATCCTGAAAGATCAGGCAGTTTTTGCAATGGGATCTTTCAAAGTCAGCTGGTCATGAAAGATTACACCAGGATTTCTGAGCGAACATGGAGGGGGATTAAACAATGAACCTACTGTAGCTGGATGTTAAAATCATGTAGCAGTAGAGATAGAGTTGCAGGGAAGACAAGAAGCTCGGTGTTTGCCAGGTTGAACTGTAGGCGATGTTCTTTTACTCATGCCGATATTTCCACCAGACAGTCTGAGATCTGTGAAGCTACTACTGGATCATCTGGTTGAAATTGTGTGAGTTGTGTGTCATCAGCATAGCAACTGTTGGAGAAACCATGTGCCTGTATGTCTCAAAGATTTAGTGTATATGGAGAAGAGGAGGGGTCCAAGAACTTGTCCCTGAGGTACACCAGTGACTTCTTGATGTATTTTGGATACCTCCCCTCCCCAGGCCACCTTGAAAGACCAACCTGTAAGATAGCATTCAAACCAGCGAATGGGAAACCCCTGTGATGCCCAGTGATGAGAGGGAGGAAAGAAGGATCAAAAGCAGCAGGTAGATCCAACAGAATGAAAGCGGATGATTTAGAATCAGCTTTTGCAATACTTAAAACTTAACACATTTAAAATACATTTTAAATGTATATTTTAAAATGTAATATATTCATGTATTGCAATATATAGAAAGCAGTATTTTAAATTGTAATAATTCACACTATTACTAATTTTACCAAATAAATGTTTTAAAACATTTATAATATTAACTTGCAGTCCACAGCACACTATATACTATATATTATGGCTGTCGTTCTGTGCACATACACCCTATGACAGTTAAACCATCAAAACATTTTTAGTTCTGCTTTCTGACATCTAAGGTCTCACATCAGTTTGACGGGCTCTTTCAGCTCCATGGTAGTTCTGGGGGAAAATTACAATATGATAAAAGCATCAAGACTTTCTTTAAAAACCCTGAACAGAAGCAGTCAAAGGGTTAATTAATGCAATTAATGCAATTCACTTTAATGTGTATAATGGAATTTTACTTAATCCATTAGTGTTGGGACTACATGAATCATTTTTTTTTTGTTGTTGGCATTAAATGAAACTGGGCAGAGGATTTCTATTTCCCAGCATGCTTTGCTTTGGACTGTATGGAGAGAGTGAATATTGAAATTAAGTGTTATTTAATGTGTTTTTGAGCAAGATGGAAAGAAGGGGGAAACTTGTGGGTGATTAATGTTCTGTTATGTCGGGATTTAAAAGAGTCTCTGTTATGTTGTTTTCTGTGCCGAATACCGCATCTTGGGCTCGGGTTGAGGAAAGATACGTGAAGACATTGAAACTGTGATGTATTAGTACAATATTTTACTGACTAGTTTCTCTTTCATTTGCTTTAGACTTCAGGATTTGTGCAGTTATATTTTCATTGCATTCAGAGTTATACTAATATACTAATATAATAATATACTTATATACTAATAATTAAATAATATACCATCTAAAAAAAATTTTTTCTTATATATTTTACATTTATTTAAAGTTGTTGCAAACTTGCCTTTTATCTTTATCAGTGTTAAATATGTTTCAGTGTTTTTTTATTTTTGTGAGTTGATAATGGCTGTTTTTTTTTAGTCTGTGTGTGTGTGTGTGTGTGTGTGTGTGTGGTGTGTGTGTGCAGGCAGTCTGACAGGTGGAGTTTAGCTTTAGCAAAGAAAATATAATAAAAAGGACAGGAGTGAGTCATTAAACTCCATTACTAGGAGCAGCTGGGCTCCACATTAAAAAAGATCTCTCAGCCCTCAGAGAGCGATGTGGAATCATCTGTCTCTCTGCTGATGGGAATCTTTTTGTCTTTTAAGGGCTTTCCACCTACAACCAACAATCTCTCTTTCCCTCTTTTTTATTTTGTCTCTCACACTCATTTCCTCATTCTCCGGCTCTGATGCGTTTGAGTGCGTTGTCTTATGTTGCATGAAATATGTTTAGTGTGGGAGAGAAAAGCAGACGGTATTGTAGTATTACCTTGCAGTTTCTTGAATTGTGACATTGAACAGACCATCATTTTTTAGGTTTTTTTAAGTGCTAATATATTTTTGGGTCTGTTTACTAGAGAAGTTGCTAAATATATCAGCATATTTCAGATGTTTAAAAGAATATTTCACTCAGAAATGAAAATTTGCTGGAAATTTAGCAGTGCATCGCATGCTCACCAGTCCAGACAGCTGTTTAAAACATCACAATAATTCACAAGTAATCCACATGACTCCATAACGTCTTTAGGAAATTAATCCATCATCAAGGTGATTTTACTTTAAAACTATCTGACAAAAATCCCATAATCCAAATACCATAATAACATATCCTCCAAAGAAAAAGGTCATCTCCTATTGTCCTCTCCCATCAAAATCCACCAGCATATTTCTTTAGAACTGTTTTCACGTACATGTGGATTATTATGATGCTTTCATCGGCTGTTTGGACTCTCGTTCTAACGGCACCCATTCACCGCAGAGGATCTTTTGGTGTGCAAGTGATGCGCTTCTAAATTTCTCCAAATCCGTTCTGCTGAAGAAACAAACTCATCTACATCTTAAATGGCCGAGGGTGAGTACATAATTTTCTGGGTGAACAATTCCTCTAAAAATCAGATATGACTAATGAAGCTTTGCATAATTTTGGTCATGCTTTTCCCAAATAATTAAGATAGATGACTGTAAAATACAAATAATAAGGAGAAGTGATATTCGTCGGTTAACATCGCAGACTGTGAACTTGAAAGTTTGCCACAAACTGCGTTTGATTGCGAGTTTGACCTTGTGGACGGAGGTTCTCCGCGAGGACAGTATGTATGATGAGGAGGTACAGATGGGTTCTGTTCATCTGATCACTCAGGCAGAACTACCTGCTGTCACGGCCAGGGGTTCACGCATTCCAATAAGTGCCGAGCAGAAAACACACCCCATAATTTTAATTCTAATGCCTTGATATTAAATGATGCAGAGGGAATTGAATATTTAAAAATGTCTAAATATAGGGAAGAAAGTCAGTAAATTCTCTCTCCCTTAAGTCCAACCCAGCGTTTACTGTCAAATGTCACCTTTTATCGAATGTAAAACAGGAGCAGGAGGGCTGCTATTATTCATGGATAATCACGAACGTCAGATTGTTATTGACTTTATCCAAACATTGACCCCGCATGGCTTAGTGTGAGTTCCCATTAATGAAAGATAGCTAATTGTTTCGTAATTAATCGTTATTATGTGTTCAGTTAGAAAAGATGTGTTTTAAAGGCTTCGGCAAAAAGGGATAGGAAAAAATGTGAAGTGGTCATGTTAGCATGCAGAGAGTGTCTTTCATCTGGCGTGGGAGGTTGAGATGTGTGCTTAGTGGTAATAGAGAGTGACAAAGGCTAGAGGAACACGGATGGCGTCTGCAGAAATATCTAGTGAGCTGCGCGCGCTTTTTATGGTCATGAAAAACATACAAATATTTATATTCAACTAGAAGTTTCCAAGTTTTCTATTTAGTAAATCAATAAAGATAGTGTATATACTCCATTGCTGCAGCAGTTAATATCCTTTAAGTAGAAACATTGTGGTTATATTTTATTAATCCTATTAATTTGTTGTCTGTAATCTCAAAGTTTCAAATCGGTGTAATATAAACAGTGTTCAGCAGTGGTTAGTGCAAGTCATTGGTCAAATGGGAAACTAACATATCTGTGAATCCCGTTTAGCAGGCGCATCCGTAACATTATTACCAATTGCTGGGTGTTTAAAAACAACAGTGGTTACAATTATTAATGAACACAGATAACTTTAGAAAACCAGCATCCGTGAAAGGCAAGAAATAGCTCCAATTGCTAAAACAAATGATCCTAAATCCTGGACACTTGGAGCACAAAGATCTTAGTTCTTAGGAAACTTAGTGAACTTCAACATTTGTCCTGACCAGACAAAAAAGCTGACTTGAATATTATCAAACCACTGTGGGCAGGTTTAGAGAGAAGAAACAGAGAAACAGATTCCCTATGAAGCAAATCTATTCTTAGAAGGTTGGATGCCATATTAAAGGGATACTCCGTCCCAAAATTACAATTTTGTCATTAATAACTTAATATATGAAAGACTTAATAACGTAAAAGATTTGCTCATCTTCGGAACAAAATGTGAGATGTTCTGGATGAAAACATCCAGGCTTGTGACTGTCCCACTGACTGCCACACAATTCCAAATGTCAAGGTCCAGAAAATGCGAAAGGCTTTTGATAAGTATAGTCTGTCTGCCATCAGTGGTTCAGTCTGTATTTTATAATCTGACAAGAATATTTGGTAACACTTCTGTTGACAATAAGTAACTTTGCATCTACATGTCAACTAACTTTCATAACAGTGTAAGTAGACTTTCTGATTATTATCTTATTAACTTTTTATTGTGATGATCTACCAACAGACATTCTACTGACTATAGGTAAGTTTTCAAAAACATGTCAACTTATTCTAACCCTAACCCTACCGGTCTAATAACACTCTAAAGATCATAAACATGTATGTGCAAAGCTAGTAACTGTCAACAAAATGTTCATAAGCGACCATCAAATAAAGTGAAACCAAAAACTCTTATTTTCTTTGCATGCAAAAAAAGTATTCTCATCGCTTCATGAAATACAGACTGAACCACTGATGGCAGATTAAGCCTTTAAAGAGAAATGCTTGGTTTGCCCAATGTATTATTTTTTTCTGTTATGTTCCGCTTAATTTCATCACCTAGACATTATGTTTTGTAATCCTTTGGTTATACATTTTTGAGGAGGCCCGTTCTGTAAACATAGACGGTGTTTAATATTTTTCATCTAAAGAGCTTGAATGCACTGTAAACACATGACAGAATATTTCTTTCCCCATCCTTTTAAATGACCCCTGGAGAATGAGAGCGGGACACTGCGATATGCATCTTCATCTTTCCCAGAACACCCTGTGCCTCTCATCGGAAATCCATAAAAAGCATACACTCCTGGAAACCTGATTAAGTTTGAGCTCTGTTAGCAGAGAAATTTAAATTAATTTGAGAGATCAGCCTGAACCGCTCTACGTCCCATTACAGCAGGCCGGGCTCATTAAGGTAGCAGATAGATGCTCCGGGTCCGTACGAGCAGGGTAAAAATCTGCGGCTGACAGATGCGGTTGAGTTCTGCTTGGCAGACGGTCGCTGGTGTCATCATTGATCTGACTCACTCTCCAGCAGCAAACGAGAAGCGAACGAAGCCTCTATGTCGTGCAAAAAAAAAAAAGAAAGTTGTTTATAAGAAAGGCATCCTGGAAGGCGGCGGACCTTGGCCAAACCTCTCAGCGGACTTACCGCACTCCCAATTATTTCAGTGTCGGAAGTTCTTGCGTCTCTGTGCAGGAGACTTGGCAAAATTAACAGGGGAGCCACTAACCTTTAGTGCATGACAGGCTGTGCAGAATGAGAGAGATTTCCAGAGAAACAGACAGCTTTTTTTCTCCCTCTCTCTCTTCCTTTCTGCGTCTGTCTATCTTTCTGTCTCTGTTTATTAATGTGTTTCTTTCTTCATCTGTTGAATGCTAAATAAGCATTCAGATTGGTTGTTGTGAGGTAGAAATGGCTTTATTCAAATTCATCATGGCACAAGAATAGCGCATTGTATATAATTGTTTTTCGTGGTAATTTCAGTGACAGTATTTTAGGAAAAATGCAGTCGTGTAACCTACTAATAGTACTATTAATGATATAATAGATTAGGCAAAAATGGAAATTGCCATAATTTGTTCTTCTGTGGAACACAAAAGACTGGCCCATTTATAACGAAAAGTGAAAAAGACCAGGGCTGTGAGGCTTGGGGGGAAGCATAATGACAAAGTGCACAACTTTACTAATGTTGGTATTATAAGAAATCCCTCCATGTTTGTACTGATGGTCCTATGCAGGGTTGTGTTGATGTTAGAGCTTTTCCCAACATTTCGTGCTGATGGACAGATGGTCAATCTATCACAGTACTTTTATAGTTCTGAATAAAATAATAATAAAACATATATATATATATATATATATATATATATATATATATATATATATATATATATATATATATATATATATATATATATATATATAAAAGTTGAAGAAGCATAAGCAAAGAAAAGCGCAAGCAAAAGAATGTTGCTTTTCCATACAGTGGAAGTCAATGTGAACCAAAACTGTTTGGTAACACTCAAAATATTTATTTTTTTGTTCCATAGATTCCATAAATTCTGACATAGCAATTTATTTTATGGGGGGGCAGTTCTTTCTCTTTAAATCCTATCTATCCTTAGTGGGTTAGATTATGAGAGTTTATGAAGAAAATGGCTGATTCATTAACAAATAGAAGTCACTGGCAGAGGTGGACACAAATCCATTACTTGAGTGAAAGTATACATACTACTGGTCAAATATTACTCAATTACACGTGAAAGCTGTAAACACTCAAAGTATAGAAGTACCTGCTTTTAAAAGTACTTAAGTACATTTTCAGACATGATTTCATTACTGTTGCATTGCAATACCCTAAGCAACCTACTGAATACACCGACTAGTTTGTAATATCTTATTAATAGGAAGCTAGGAATATAAAAATCTTATTAATAGGATAAATAGGGGTATTAAATGGAAGAAGATGTCTCAGGAGGTTGGATGGTGAGGTTTTGAAGACTGTGATATAGTTAGTTTTTAGCAAACATTAGAAATCGAGCCTTTATTCTTATCACAGAACTGAAAAATACTTTTTAAGCAATGGCCATGGATGCACAAACTGCGCCGATTCCATTTTGTCACATTTAGAGAAAAAAATCTACATAGAAATTACTTTCTACTTTGAGGACCTTGGTAGAAATGTAGTGGAGTGGGATATTTGTGTTTCAAATGCGGTGATGTTAAAGTCATAAGTTTCCAGAAAAAATAAAACTCAAGTACAGTACAGATACTCAAAAAGTGTGCTTAAGTACAATATTCAAGTAAATGTCCTTCACTACTGTTCACCTCTGCGAACTGGTCTGAATGCTTTAAACGCACGATTTCTATTGTGTTGTTATGTCATTTTTTTAGTTTGATAGTCCCCATTCAACGTCGTTATACTGAAAAGCATATGTTAGGAATGCTGTGATGGTGCGGTAGTGATGATGATGTCTGTTTCCACTACGAAAAGCGAGAAAATAACCAAACAATAGTTTGCGTAATCATGTGGCAATTGCAGCATCAGCCTTGGCTGACGAAAATATATTTGCATTTAGAGGTCAGCATGTCTAATAAATAACTAAAAATACATTCAGTAGTATGTGGGAGGCAGTGGGGGGCGGTGGGTCTTTCTGAAATGCTCAGCACGTGAGCATCTCACATTTCCACGCATTAGTGCATTAGCGGCTGATCTGCATGCAATGATTAACGTGATATTTTATCATGCAGCATCTGTGATTAATCTTAAACAGTCACACAATCAATTCTCTGGAGACAGAGGATATTCAGCAGCTGTAAGCGTGCGTTAAAATCTGAATGACTGCGTCGCTTATATACTACTTGTTTGTGACAAATCATGCGGCTTAACTGCAGATATCATCAGAAAGACACAAGCTGCATCTAAGGACAAGAGTATAGAGTCTTAAGAGTAAATGCATTTGGCTTGGCCATGAACATTATATTACTAATGGAGTCTGTGGACCACAGGTTTGAATCTATGACCTCTCTCTCTCTCTTGTCTAAATCAATCGATAATTTCGCAGTCAAGGTTTTTTTTTCTTTCTTTCCAGCCACAAACTGTCTCGGCCCTTACAATATTTAATTGCACGAATTTCTCAACACTTATTTACACAACATGTCTTACCTCTACTAATTTATATTTTAGCTTTGCGCATGCTTTTTTTTTTCTACAACATGTAAAAAATGTGAGAAAATGGATGCATATGCAAAACAACGTGATCATCATACATTAAACGGCATATACAAAACAAAATGTTACCAAATAAAATGTCAAGCCAAAATTGATCAATGTTTTTTTCTCGAAACACCAGGTACATCTACGATCACTTGTTTCTGTTTCTTCCTCGCTGTGTTTTTGGTCTATACATGCAGTGTTCTTTCAGATGATGTGTAACAGCACCCCCTGCAGCATACCATCAAAATGTATTTTTATTTATTTGTTTATTTACTATTTTCTTTTAATATTTAGTTATGAGTGCTCATATTTAAAGTATGGACCTTAGTCGTATCTAACGACCATGATTTTCCTAAAGATAGTTTGCAACCACCTAGAACACCTTAGCAACCACATAGCAATACAGTAAAAATCTCTCAGAACACTTTAGAAACTGCACCGTAATGCTCTAGCAAGCACCTAGGAAACCACATAGCAATCAGTAAAAACCATTTAGATTACCTTAGCAACCGCGGTGAAATGTCCTAGCAAGAAGTCGAAAGGTTTGTGTGGTCTATCGACTCATTTAGACTAGAAGGAGGTGATATATCCATATCTGTGGTCAGCAGGATCCATTAGTAAGACAATTTTTAAGGCAATGTCAAATGAGTCAGCTCTAAAGTCTTCATTATTTCCCCTACATATGGCTCAGATTCCCTCCTTCAGTGTTTTATTTTCCAAAAATTGTAAGCGTGACTTACAATTAGAAATGCGCTAAAACCTCATAAGCAATTGCCAAGCGATGCCTTAACAACCACTCAAAACACCTTAGCAACTGCATAGCAATTAGGGAAGTCACAATTCTCAATATAATACTGCACTGTTTGATACGACATCCACAGTTCAGTGTGCGCTTGTGAATTGCGTTTTTGTTTGTTTTTTTCTTTCATTTACATAATTTTTATGTTTTATATATATTGCGTGTCTGTGACCTAACGTGCGTGCTGAGATGAGAAAACGTTTCCTCACATGCCAAACATCTTTCCCGGCAATGACTTCCCTTGTAATGCGATTCTAAACCTGTTGTCTAACAAAAGAGAACATTGTAAGTGATGCCGTCAAATGATTGATCGTGTTTTTGTTTGCATAAAATATGTCTGCTGTGATTTTTTTGGTAAATATAAATACACGCATGCATGCATATATTTAAGAAAAATATGTCATGTTTATGTATTGAATATATTTATTTTTATATTAATTATATACTGTATGTGTGTGTATTTATATATACATTAATAATATACACAGAAGACACACATATAATATGCAAACAAAAACTTTTATTTTAAATGCGATTAATCACAATTAATCGATATGCTTAATCCGTTAGAAAGATGACTTAAAGCACTCAGATAAACCATTTTCTTAATTCATCATTCATTTTCTTAATTCAGCATTTCTCTCTTTTTATTCAGTTACAGCGATAGCGAATTCCTGATAGCGAGTGTCTTGTTTTTTTTTCCTTCAGTGATGCACATGTAGAATTTCTACGTGAGGGTGCCCTCTAGCTACAATATGAATGAAATTATAGCGCTCATAACAACCAACTCATTCTATTCTCTCGCAAATTACATTTTAAGTAGACAAGTACCAATCCACGTTTTCTCCAGTATACAGAAGTCTACAGGAGTTAAGTTATTGCTAAAAAATAGAAAAAATAAACACGATGTGCCATGCCTTCAACTGAACTGAAAAACATAGTTAAAAGCTGAGTTATATATTGAGCCATGGGCTAAATGTATTGTTGCCTCCCTAACAACTGCTTACAACACCATATAGTAGCAAAGCTATAACAACCAATCAGAGTTTTGTCCCACTTACATTTGAATCATGACTAGTTTTCCGCATCGTTAAGGATTTGCTCACGTTCATGCTCGTTTTTCCCTCTCAAATTGAACTGTTTTGTCATATTTTCTACACTGGGTTTAGGTTGCATATTTTAAAAAACTGTCCTGAAAACGGTGGCATCCTGAGTGGGGTAGAACGCTTCAGATCTCATCCTCTGAGGTCAAATGTCATCCTATGGCCGAGTGTCGGACCTGCCATTTCTGCCGTGGCTCTTCCATTGTGTATTGTCTTCGAAGAGACCATTTAAAATCCGAATGGCTGCTTGGAAACACTTCAAGAACTCTCTTAATGTGCACGGGGAGGTTTTGTTCTTCCCGAGCAAAAGAGAGAAGGATAGAGAGAGATAAGTATACGGGGCTGTTCTCAGTAAAAGCACACTCCAAATCAGCTTCTCTCACAACGGCACAGTGCTTTCCTTGGCAAAGCGGAGGCAGCCATATGGCTAACGCAGTCCTCAGAGGTAACACGCTAAAGTGGCCATTGTTTGGGAAAGACAATGTGCTGCCAGTCCTACGCCGCCTTCAAAAAGAGACCATTGTGGCCCGCTGGCTCAACGGACACCAGATTTATTCATGGGTGCACTTACAGAATAAGAAAAAGAGAAGAGATGGAGTGTGTGCGTGAGGGAGACAGGGAGGTTACGAAGGGAGATTTGCAGGGAGCTAATGAGACTACCAAGGGGCGCATTAGTTATTTATTTTCTGAGAGTGTTAGAGAAAGTTGTAAGAGAAGGACAGACCAATTAGCTGCAAGGACCCACGCTACCTCGTGTCCTTGTGCTCTGACATAAAGAGGGATTCGGAAAAAGGCTCTGAAATGCAAAACAACTCCTGAGTCCGCACACACACATAGACACACACACACACAGGAGGGTTGAAGAGGACAGAAGAGAAGATACGTGCCACAGACTTTCTCTTTCTCCTTCTGGATTTTTTTTTTTCTAAGTGCTTAATTAGCATGTTTGGTTGGCCAAAAGGTAATGTTAAAGCATCAAAAAGTTGGACTGCTAGTGGTTTATTTCATATATGTGTGTGTATATCACATAAGCTTATCAAAACAAATGTTGTTTAGTTATTTTTAAAAATCCAGTTTGCTATTCAAAGGTATACTGTTGGTAATATTGTTAATTATTATTAATATTATTAAAATGTATATTTTAAATGTGATTTATTTCTGTAATGCAAAGCTGAATTTTCAACAGTAATTACTCCAGAGTTCAGTGAATCTAATATGCTTCATGAATCTAATACGCTGATCTTCTGCTGCTGCTCAAAAAATCTTACCATCATTAATGCTGAAACAATGGGTAATAATGAATAGAACGTTCAAATAACAGCATCTATCTATCAATCTATCTATCTATCTATCTATCTATCTATCTATCTATCTATCTATCTATCTATCTATCTATCTATAATTTAACATCATGTAAAACTTACTGACCCCAAACTTTTGGACAGTGGTGTATATAATTAACAAAATGGACTGGCCACGCTTTATTTATGACATAATGACATTATTCATTAAAAATAAATACTTTATTTTCATTAAGTTATACAGGTCAGGACTTCCGGGATGTTTCCAGTAAGAGAGTTTGCTCTGGATATACCGTAACCGCTGATATGTTGCCAGTTCATTACTCTCTACCCAATAAAGTGTTCCACCTCCTGCCAGCCCACTCACTGTCTTCTGTGGCTCGGATGTAGGTCTGTTCCACTTTCTTACACTCACAGATCAATATCACCAGAGAGTCAGCTCATTGTTTACTACTGAGCAATACTTTTAACATTCATCTCCATAATAACCGTAAACAATGGACGCATTTGTGGTCAGTGCTTTCTCTCTGACCACTTATGCAGATTCTAATTGGTCAGGTGACATACCATTTCGCATACTTATCCTTTGCCCTAAAACTATGTACTCGTCTGCTGATGGGAAAGTGCATAGTAACACAGTCCAGAAACATTACAAGCATGCTGTCATATTATACAGATTTGACATGCATTCTTGTCTTATTGTGGTATAACAAACTTCGGTACTCAAAGGTGCAAAAGCGATACTTTTAAATGTCTGCACTAGCTGTAAACATGCAATTTTACTGACTTTAATTATCTTGCTCTTGTTTTTTTGATTTGTTTAGTTTTTAGGGTTTTTTTATTTATGTGGTCCAGATCATAAAATGACATGTTGATATGATATATTGGAACGTGTACGCAAATGTTAGCATCTAGCTAAATTGAGTGTGTAAATATATTTTTTTTCATCACAGTTTCATGACAGAAAAATTTTAATCATCCCTTTCTGTAGTATTAAGTCATAATATTAATTGTTATTAATTATTCAAAATGTAAAAAAAAAACATATTTAAAGTGCTGCAGGAATGATGTATTTTTGTAGGCCAAATCCTGGAAAGTTAGCCTGTTTGTTTCCATCATGTGTGGGGTTTTATGAATGGATTTTTGGTTAAATTACTGAAAAAAAGTAGGCCAAAACATGGCCTACTTTAACTGCTTCATTGAAAATACCCAGCCTAATAATGGGGCAATATGCACAATGCTACAGGGATGACATATTTTTGTAGACTAAACTATGGAAGCAACTTTTTTATCACTTCTGGCTCCATCGACCCCAAGTAAAATCTTTTTTACATTTTTTTTTTTTAATAAATGTCTAGAAATATGTCATTGTGCTAGTGAGGCACTTGTCCGATTACTGGTATTTGCGCCATTATTCCCACCCCAAAAAAGTACATTTTGGAAATATTCTGGCTGCATCCGTGTTCTTTAATGTGCACATTGTTGGAGAATCACCCATGAGAATTTCCCCTCAGATCTTTTATAGAATTCAGCTCTAATTCTAATTTGCCTTGTTTAGTAAATCTGGCCCTTGGGCTTTAAAATCCATAAAATCTATGTTCGTCTGCATCATGCTGAACAGAACATGTAAGGATAATTCATGTACGATTTTTAGGGTTGGCCGACAAAAATACGTTATCACTGAAGTGCTCTGTAGTATAACAAACAGTTACTTTTTCTGCTAAACTTCTTTTTGAAATAACAGACATTAGTACACAGGCTATTCAAATTGTGAAAACTTGTTGCTTCCTCTGACCTTGATTCAAACACACTCTCTTTTCGGTCTCGGTAGATGTACAAAAGAAAGGAAAAAACGTGGACTCTTTGTGTTAGTGACGGATAGTAGATGTTGTTTCGGTGAGTATGTTGTTGCAGGCCTGATGGATGCAGAAGGCTGTAGATTAGCTCTGATCTCTTTAACACCTGTGGAGGCGATTCTCATTTTCATACAACACCTGAGACTCGAGCGCACACCTGCAATCTGGACAGAGTGATTGTTTAGAGCACCCACACACATTCTAATGAACAGATCAAAGCGAGTGCTGAACCCTGAACCCGTTGACTCATTTTCCGGCGCCTCGCGAAAAACAGCCGTCCTCGCTCCGAACGAGCAGCGGCATGCTCTTCATCTCTTAAATGTCACCCAGCGCACAGGCTAATTCAGTCACACCTCTCCCAAACACAGAAACAAACTAGGCCTCGTCTGGAGAAACAGACAGACCGACAGAGAGGAGAGAGAGAGAGAGAGAGAGAGCGAGAGAGATCTCAGACCTGATTAAAATTATACTCCGCCAACACAAGTCTGGGTAAACATGGTGATTTGCGCGGAGAGTGATAGGCTGTCTTTAGTAATTGTGCGCTTTGCTTTGATGTTCAGAGTCGGTTTTATTATCTCCTCTGCCGCGGCATAAAGGAAGATGACAGGAAGTAAAAGGAGTGTTTTATCAAACATTAACAAAGGCGTCTGCCATCACAAAAAGGTAATAAAATTGTCTCGTATTGACTCTGATTTTTCACTGCATGGCATCAGGCACAGATCTGATCTTGTTGTTTGTGCACGGTGAACTGCACACATGCTAATGAAAGCAGATTTTCAACTCTTTTTGATATGTGGATATATCTGCACGTATCTTATATCTGACGTGGCCTATATTTAAACACGTAATTAATTCTCCTTTAAAAGGTTTGTTTTTCTTCTTCCGTGAAGTATAAAAGGGACTTTTTGAAGAATGCGGGGGTTAAAGAATGACAGTATCAGTCACTATAATGGGACAGGAATATTTTTATATACTCGCATTGCTGTCTGTGTATAACTAATTTTAAAAAATGAATACCTGAACTTGTAAACTTGTCTTTTTCAGCTTTTTTTAAATATAAATGTTATAATAAAAGCTGCATTAAATTGATCCAAAAGACAGATAATTATAATATTCCAGTAAATGGATGATAAATGCTCTTATGAACTTTCTATTCATTAACATTTTATTTTACATAAATATTACACAGCACAATAGTTTTTAACGTTGGTGATTCTGTGAAAATAAGGCAGCACAATGATGTATAAAGGATTCAATTTTAAAATAAAAAAATTACTTTCACAATATTATATTTCACAATATTACTTTTGGTGCTATATATATATATATATATATATATATATATATATAGAGAGAGAGAGAGAGAGAGAGAGAGAGAGAGTATTTTTGGTGAGTATGAAAAAAAAAAAAGAGTCATCAAAATCAGATGTTATGAATTAGATGTTGCAGTCTAAATGCATTTGAAGAGATAAAGAGAGAACTGTGCGACCTGATATGTGTTCAGTGTTGGCGCGAAGGTCTTTATATGCGATTATATCAGTCCCGATACGAAGAAATGACTCAGCGTGTGTCATAGCTATCAGAGGTCCTGTTGGTGCAAATGTCCTGTGACGGTGTTTTTATTATTTGGGCCGTTTTCCTGATCTCTTCATCGGTGAAGAGACAAGAGTGTGTGTGTGTGCGTGTATGTGTATGCACTGATAAACCGTTTTAAGGGTGTCGCTGCACATATGTCAGAAATATACATGCGTGTAAAAAGATAATAAACTGGTGATGCACTGAATTTTTTATAACAAACAAACAGACAGTCATATCGCTGTGCACCAGGCATATTCCCACATAACCTCAATTTGCTTGGTAATATTCCTCTGTGAGTGTTATCACCCCTATCTCTTATAAACACACACACACACAAACATTTTAGATGCTCTGCTGAGGTTGAGAGTGTTATCTCGCTCAAAGGAAGGGTTGCAGATGAATAAACCGAGTTGCATCTGTGTCTATTACCTTTTAACCTTCTCGCGCATCTCTCTCTGATTCTGGTTGCTGTGATAACACTCTCTGCAGTATATCAGGGATGTTTGTATTAGCATGAAACATGGGATCTGCTCGATTCAATTATCATTGTATGGATGTTGTCTTTTATCCGGCAGAGTGTAAACAAAGATAAGCAAGCAAAGCGTGACATTTAACAGCTAAAAAAGAAATATGCAAGCATAATATTGTTTTGGTAGTTCAGTACAAGTTTATGCATGCGTGTGCGTGTGAGTTTGTGTTGAAGAATTGACTAGTTTGATTGTTGATAGGAAATCTTGACTTATTTCCAGTGAATTGATTCTTTTGAACAGTTTGTTTCTGAGATTCCAAAAAGTGATTCGACTGCTCTTTTATCATTACATGGTTTCTGATAACCTGATGTGGAACATTATAATCCTTCCAACATTTCGATAAATTTGTGTACTGGTGTTTTTGTTGTTTCTCTGATAAGTTTAATTACTATTTATTGTAATTTCAGTGTGTTTGGTTTATTGCGGCCATGATTCAGCTCACAAAAAGCCCAGAAAAGCTAATAAAATTACAATTTACCTTAAATCAACGCTCTGTGTGTTGGTAATTATAATCAGTTTATAATAGACATATTTCCACTGCATGTTATTTGTGATAATTCTGCGAATTGAGTATTATCTTTCTTTTCTTCAGATAAGTGAAATGTTTGGTTAACTTAAATTATACTCCTCATTTCTCGATTTATTAATTCAGATATACCTGACTAAGATGGGTCTTGATTCAGTTGCATTCAGACAAGTTTTATGAACTAATTCAACCAATTCATTGAAAAGATCCAACCAGTAATGAGACAATATGTTTTGGGGTTTTTGTTATCATTTTAGTCACATTGTGTGAAAAGAAAGAAACATTCAGCAAGAAAAACAATGGAAATTTAAGCCAGTTTTGCATGAGGGTTAAGAATTTTGCACATAAACTTACTAAATTAATAACATAACGGATGCATTTTGGTTTTATACTATACTGTATACAACAACTGTTCAAAATGAGCAAATTTCATCAACATCAAAAAAATTTCAATCTTTGTTTTGCACTTGTTATAACGTCATTGATCAAATGACGTCAACAAGATTTGGCTGTGGAGTACGAATTTTTTAGCGCTCATTAAGTACTTATTGGAATTAAGTACTTCATTAAGTATTAAGACACAGCCAGTGGGTTTTGTAAAAGGGTTTTGGTTAAATTGGTGAAAAAGGTCTGTGGTTAGCAAAATCAAGGTATTTTCTTGTTTTCTTCTTCAGTATAATATTCCGTAATCCATCAACAGAAGTTGTCTGGGACATCAAATGTCATCACTTCCAACAAGGAAACAACAATTATCTTGTCTGCCTTCACAGCCTTGTTTTTATAATCATGCTGTTGAAAAGTGTTCTTACTCAAACTTTAAGATAAATTATTTATTTTATTTTTATTTATTTATTTTTTCAGGCAGAAATAGTTATCAGAGGCTTAGTGGTGATGAGGTCATAAGACAGTGGTGTACTTCATTTAAACCCTATGTTTAGCTTCTTACTTCTGAAAATTTTATTTGTATTTCGAGGCTAAAATTCATAAAAGTTGTGTTTATTTGGGAAGACTGTCATGATGAATAAAACATGATTTAGTATTAGAAATATGTGTTGGTTGCATAGCATATTTTCTGCAATAATCCCAAAGCCAATGGAAAAACACTAAAGTGATGCTAAATAAATACCTTTAAAAAAGGCATGTTCACTGCAGAGTACTATTTATGCAAGACCCTTTACACAAAAGTGGGTTTCGCTTTGTTTTGATGGTCTCTCATGAACGCTCTTTTGACAATAAGTAGCTTTGCACCTATGTATCAACTAACCTTCATTAGACTGTTAGTAGAGTATAGTAGACTGGTAGGGTTAGGCTGATGATAATCTGGGCAACTTTTTGAGCAATTTTGTTGGGCAACCTTTTTTTAGCAATGTTGCTTGAGCACTTTTTAACTGAGAATGGGTAACATGGATCATTTATATAAGTCTTAGGCCCTGAGTTTCACCTAATTGACAGTTTACAGCAACATTTCCTAAAGTTGACCAGCAACATTGCTCAAAAAGTTGTATCATCAGCCTTAGGGTTTAAATAAGTTGACATTTTCTTGAAAAGTTACCTAATCAGTAGAATGTATATTGGTAGATCATCACACTAAAGAGTTAGCAGATAAGAATCAGAAAGTCTACTTATACTCTTAATGAAATTCAGTTGACATGTAGGTCCAAACTTACTTATTGTCATAATGTTCATAAGGGACCATCAAAATAAAGTGTTACCCAAAAGTGAAAATAAATTGAACCTGGACCACTTTGTGTTTACAAAGCACGTTAAGAGGGAATCGTGCTGCAGACTTCTGAGCGTAAAGTGTAAATTCTTGCTAACTACTTTAAAACGAATTAAGTCTCACCCACAGGCTGACAGAAACTATAACCGAGTGGAACATGACGGGTTTTGCACAGTTTATGGAGAGAGGCACACTTTATTTTCTCACCAGCTCTTCACTCACTTTACACTCCATCAACGCTGCGCTTGAGTCACCAGAAACAGCAAGGACTGCTGATGCAGCACGCCGTCTGTCGAGTCATTTACTGAAGGTAAACACTGACCCACCAACTAGTCGACTACATTTCTAGATTGCTATTAAACTAGTCAAAATGAGTTTTCGATGTAAGCCCTAGTGTGTGTTATATTTGTGCATTGTAGCATCATACATTATATCTTCACCGGATGAGTGAGTTACTGGATGAAAATTGCATTAATGATATGCTGCACAATTACATTAGTATGGCTAGAAATTTGGGGCCCTAATAAAGCATCATTCCGTCACCCATGCTGGAGTGATTTGGCGTAAAGAGAACCAATTATTTGTTCTAACACGTGTGACAATCTCAACAGCACACCGTCCATTACCACGGTAACTGTGCATGAGTCTGCATTAATTAGGGATTTCTATGCACAGCCAATAATACGCCCATTGTTATGTGTATCTCTTCATTAACTAAATGAACAGTCCATTTACAGGTTACGAGTCTATAAAATGAGATTGTAGAGTATATATATCAGGAGTTGTGTTTGTAAACCTGTCCTCTAAATAGTCTCATAATTTATTGTTCTGCAAAGAGCTTATTTTATGAAACACTTGCTTGCAAGAACAGGAAAAGACATATGGTCACACATGAGGTATTTCGTATAAAACTGTTTTCCGGAAAAGTAAATTCACAATCGTGCATTAAATGCGGAAAAAAACGGCTGAAGATGAAACATTTTAAATTCAAAGGACTATTAACTGATATGTTATCAGTCAAATGCACCTGCTTTGTCATTTTCAAATAAAGGTAAAGGGGTCAAGGGGCAAATATACCCTGTGGTGAATTATGGTGGTCCTTGCTCTCAGATTGCATGACAGCGCTTCTGATGGATATTGCGTAACAATAATGGTAAGAGTTGGTGGTAATCAAGTTCAAATTTGATTGGTTTGCTTTCCAGGAGCAAAAGTGTATTGGTTTCCAATGGTTTCCTCTGGGAAATAAAGGATACCAGTTTGCAACATGAGAAAACAGGATGCTACATGCAAGGTTTGTAAAACTGACCTCAAGCTATGCTCCGCCCATCTTTGGTTACTGTTGCTAAGCCTGGCAAAGCATCCTATATAATTTAAATGGGGCCATTTTGGTTTTCCCAACTGTGATTGGTCGCTTTATATATCTGTCAAACCCATTTCAGTCAAAGTGGGTGGGTCTCGATTTGAACGAAAGTCAAGGTTGACTACACTTCAAAAATCTATAGCGGGTGTGCGTTTTCACAGTTTGCCCTCTAGTGTATGTAAGAGACCATCAAATAAACTACATCCACCCAAATGAGGATAATTATTCTGTGTACATATATGAGAGGAAGAGTGAAGATTAAGCCGTGGTTTCACGCAGACAGGCCTGTGGTGTAGTGATTGTATTCTCCTGATGGGTTCTCGTTTCTGTATGTCTGTTAGTTTCCTGTCTCTCTCGCTGTCTCACAGTTTAATTGTCTCTCCTACAGCTTCGGTGATGGTTGGGAGCCGCAGTGGTGAGTACGCTGAGACACACACACACATGAACAGTGGGGAAGGCTGGGAGGTGTGCGGGTTTTGCCCTGCATTAACACAAAACTAAATTAATGAATAGCAGGATTTTTCACCCTCGATGGCCTTCTCTACATACTAATTATTTAGGCCTCATCCTGAGAGCCTCGCCGAGCCTGCGAGTGTGTGTGTGCGCATAAAGTGGAAGTACTGAAGCGTTAAGAGTGTGTTTTCCTATTTTCTTTAATCAATGAGGGCCTCCAACAGCTGTTGGGAATGAAAAAATGAAAACAGCAGAGAGATTCTCATGCATTTTTTCCCCTTCCTGTTGCGGTTGTGAAACAGACATAAGAGGACAAGAGGTGAACAGGAGAACTCTTGTTGATTTCTCTCCAATTTGAGCTTAGCAATTTACAGAGTCAAAGTGCACAGGTTTTTGTCCACCGGGAAACAAACTCGTGCTTAGTTGAGTTGAGTTTTCCAAGAACAACTAACCAAGATACTCTTATAATAGCTTTATAATAATTTATAAAAGAGGAAATTGTAATTGCATGCCATTGTTTGACTTTGTATTTATAGTTATAGTTTTCTTTTTGATTCTAATCAAAGACAATAGCTGTATAGGTAAGTTTAGGTTATATGTTTTTGTGCAAATGTTCAAATATTACAACTACAGAGATTGGGTTGAAATAGCTTTGTGAGGGTTTTGTTGCATATATAAAAGATATCAATAGTTTTGTTTGAGGCAGTTTAGTTTTAGACCATAACACTGTACAGGTTGTACAGTTGTACAAAACCTAAACCTAAACTTAACCCTAGTGTATCATGAATGTGCAAATCATTATGAACTGTCATGAGATGTCATGGCTGCAAACAAACTAACCAAATACGGGTTGGTGTACTAGAAGACAAAAAATATCTCATGCTGTCTAATGCACCATTTTATTCAAAGTCAGATGTGGAACATCGACAGTCTCCAATCATAAAAGCCTACGATTGAATTGTTAAGTTTTGCAGTTATTTTATTGCGACAGTATGAGACGTTTCCTACACTGTCAGAAAAAATGCAAAGATTTGTACCTCCTTCACTACTAAAGGGTGCATATTACTACCTTTCAGAATATACAGAGTATATTTTGAGTGTTTAGAGTCCCTTTGGAAAGTACTGCTCCAGTGACAAGCTGTTGTACCCTTTAAGGTGATAAATGTGAAAAATGATGCTAACGCTAGCATTTCCTTTGCAGATAATTTACCATGTTTTGTTTGTTTTGTTTTTTTTTTAATATTTTATTCTTGGAGCTTTGACTCACTAATGCTTAAAATACCTACCATTAATTTTGTTAGGTATTTTAAGCATTGCCCATACAACATAATATGTCTCTGCAAAATAAGCAGCATATGGACATCTCTTGATGCCACAGGGAGGATCAAACTTTTATTTGTAGACCAGACACTATGCAAGTTTGGTGGGGAAGAAATTGCCTTGACTTGTCAACTCAACATCAACATAAAAAAACAAAATAAAAAATTAATTGATTAATTAATTAGAAATAATTAATTAAAAATAAATATAAATATATATATATATATATATATATATATATATATATATAATTTACAAATCTTCATTTAAATGTGGAAGTATTGCATGAAGCAGATGTGCAACAATCACCAGCCGTACTCAAAGAGAAACAGATGGAAGGATAGTAAGAGCCCTTGTGTATCAGTTTACGACAAACGTTCACCCATCGACCCCGGCCACGTCATTACCTCCCCTCATGTCAGCACTACAACGAATCTAACCCACATTTCGTCGAGCGCCTGTGAAAATACGCTACTTACCGACCCGTGAGAACTGCGCAACATGAATATTTCAGTAGCCGAGAATGAGGGTTTTTAGTAATACTCTGTGAAAAGAAACGCCATTAGCATTTAGCTTTCATGAGACACCACTCTGGTCGCTCTCTCTCCCCCTGCCGTACTCCGTTTCATCCATTTATTCTTTTGAACGACACTCTGAAACAGCACAGAAAGTAAATTGTCCTGAAACCATCCTCTTCATCTTCTCGCGAACACGTTTTTAAAAAAAAAAAAAAAAAAAATTGATCATGTACGTGAATCAATTACTGCAGGAAGGACTGTGATTTTAAGCGTCAAGCCATTAGCTTTTATTGGTGAAGCCAAACAGTGTCGTGCTCGCCGATGTTAGTGTTTAGCAAAATTGTTTACTCTCGCAGAAAAACATATTCCTGTTTTTACCCCCTTTGGGCTCATCGCTGGAGCTTCATTACTGGTGCAGTGTGAAGCCTTGGTGCAGGCGAACGTACATTTTCATTAAAATCGCTCTCCACCTCCCCTGTGAAATGCACAAAGGCAGTGAACCAAGGCAAATCTTTAATTTCAGTTTGGATAATGCCCTCACTGCCATGTTAAACTCTCTCTCTCTCTCTCTCTCTCTCTCACACACACACATACACACACTCCCCTGCCCTTTGCCAGCATGCCTGACTCCCCAAGGACAAAACAGTCTGATTTCTCCGACTCTCACGGTGGATATCTTGAAGCAAGACCTCTCCACCTTCAAGAAATGCCTGAGCCAGTCCAAATGCAGAGGAGAAGAGAGAATGCTTACATTTGTATAAATTATCTCAGACTAAAAGAAAGGCAAGGTCAGCTAGTGGTTACTATTCATAGAGTGTGTGTGTGTGTGTGTGAGTGAGCGGAGCTCCTTCGGTGGTGTAAACAGGGGTCTGTGAGTGTGGGCCACAGTAAAACTGTCACCGATCTCTGTCAGGTCTGTCATTCTCGTCACTCGTCTAAGCCGGTGACGACTGCTGCCGGCATGTTGTCTGGCTTCTATTAAACGTCACAGGAGGAGTGAATGGATAATTAAAGTCTATTACAGATGGACCGAGATACATTTATACCTGAGGCCATAGCTGCTGCACACCCATCATCAGGACACTGAATTAAAATTAAACCTGCCATGGGTACTGAAATTCTGCCTTTTTTAACAAAAAAACAGCTTGTAGTGATGGACAGAGATGTGGAAAAACAGAAAGAGAAGACAAAATAGTGGAGCAGTAGGCGAAGAATCCTTAGGAAGCTCTTTTGAAACTTTTATGCTAAACTACAACCTATACATAATTCAGAGTTGAGGCTATTAATAGGAACATAAATGTACAATATGAAAAAACTCACCAAGACTGCATTTATTTGACAAAATACAGCAAAAGTAGTAATACTGTGCAGTAGTTGTTTTTTATTTATTTTAAAATGCGTTTTATTCCTGTGATGCAAAGCTGAATGTTCATTAACTATAACCTAACTTTTCAGTGATTTTTCATTAATCATTCCAATATGCTGATTTGCTGCACAAGTTATTGTTATTATTGTTATTATCAATGTTTAAAACAGTTGCCTAGACCTTTTTCATGATTCTTTGATGAGTAAAAGGGTTCAAATGAACATCAATTAGCTGTAATAGAAAGCTTGGGTAACGCTATAAATGTTACATTATAACATTATAAAAGTGTTTACTGTCCTTTAAGTATTGTGCTTTATTTAATTATCCTTTAAAATTATTGTTATTAATATTATTACTATTATACTCAAATATTCATATACATCAACAATATATATATATATATATATATATATATATATATATATATATATATATATATATATATATATATATATATATATATTTTTTTTTTTTTTTTTTTTTTTTTTTTTTTTTATATATTTTTTCTTGGCAAAGTTTAAAATATTGTTGAGATCATTTCAAGAACTCTGCACACGTGAGACTACGGGGGTCTTTTTAAGTAAGGTATTGCAGAGTATTGCAGAGTGAAAGTAGAGGTTTGACCACCACCCCACCACAAAACTGAATGATTAACTGACCGCCTACTAGTCATTAGCATAAAAATATGCTTGAGTCGTCTCTAATAGCATGACATGTTGATGAGATTCAACCTCTATCACTCAGTCTATTTACCTGCTGCATATACAGTGTATGCATGTGTGCTGGGCTAAAACATCTTGTGTATTGATTTGAAGCATTTGAAGAGCTCTTATCCACAAAGCAGTAGAGGTGGCATATGGAAAAGCTGACTGAAGCCCAGCACTGGAAGGACAGAGCAATAACATCCAATTTGTGTTTTGTCACCCAGAAATCCTCTTACTATTTTGCTCAATGGCTCATAAATCCATTGAAAACCTGGAACCGCGTGTGTTTGCATTTGTGTGACCAGGCGGGAGCTAAATGGCTTCTTTGGGAACACAACATTAGACTGAAGCTCCATTTTGTGAGCTTTGGAAACACACAGACACACAAATGCACAAAGTCAAGGAGGCAAGCTTACCCTCGGTGCATGAATGCTTCATAGGACTCAAATAGGCATCTTTTCAAGTGCCTGTGACCGCTGTGACTGAATTCAAATAATGCAAAGCTTATGCTGGCCATTTTATTCAAACACAGCATGAGCACTCAAAAACATCTCCTTCATCTCCATGAAGATTACAATCAATGCAAAGATGAGAATTGATTCCACATCAGTTCATCAGTGTATGATTAACCTCCAAAGTATATATATATATATATATATATATATATATATATATATATATATATATATATATATATATATATATATATATATATATAATTTTTCTTTTATTTATTTTTTTCTCAAATGGTTTGTTAAGCTAACATATGAAGTTAGTCTTAAAAACTATGCTTTTCAATAGAAAAAAAAATTCATTATGTAAAAAATTTATTACAGTTTAAATTCTGTTTCAGGAGATTAAATTTAAATATATATAATATGGAATTAATATTATATAATGCTGAATGGTGCTATTTAAATTCATTTAAATATGCACAAAAAAGCATTTTATCCAGTCTTTACCTAACAGAAAATTTCACATCACATTGATTTCTTACTTGGACGTCACGTGTTGTGACTCGGCAAATCTAAAAATCTAACGTTTTAGCATTCAGTCCCAGTGGTTCCCGTGTGGTTCTGTATAATTGCAGAGCAAATGGCACATGCCTAACGAGAATTAGTCATCGGGTTCATTTGGAAAAGCAAAAATTTGAACATTAAAAGAGAAATTAATCTGAAACAGCCATTTATCAGCGTGACAGCCTTAAATACGGACTCCTGCACAACCCTGTATGCAAGTGCAAAAAAAACCCCGATGTGCATAAAAAGCCCTGCTGCTTTAGGGTGGGCATGCGAAAGGGAGCTGAGGATGTGGGTTTTAAGTGCTAGAGGTTGTGTTGGGGAAGCAGTGGTCAGCCAGGCTTGACGGAGGCCGATATGACCGCTCTGTGGTGTCGGGGGGCTGCTGAGAGCATCTATCTTGTGACAGCACACGGCTAAAGCCAGAGGAAGATTGATGCTCTCTCCCTACGGACTTATAAATCTCTTCCGAAAGTTTGAAAATTCTGAAATTACAGCTGAATTATAACAAATAACTCAGCTGTAGCGTGCAGCTCTGTGTGATGCTTTAGGACGCATCAGTGCCGGCTCATCGCGTGTATGTGGGCGTTTAGTGTACACTTTCCACATGACTTGCTCTGTTTATGTAAATACAAACACAGTTTCTCTCGTACCCAATGAGTTTTCAATCACACACTGAACTGCACAGCCTACATAACACTGTAGTCATCACTGTCTGACATCAAGTACAAAGTGACATTCAGTATGCTAAAGTATGCAGTGTGTTGCTGAAGGACACGATGGCTTAGTTCAGACAGGCAGCTGAAGTATTTTCTGCTTCAAATCCATGCAGTTGCAGTCTGAACAGCAGGGGAAAAAATTAGATTTAAGCCTCATGCATTATGTGGTTTGAATTCTGATTTTTATCATTAGAACGGTGTCTGGATATGCTCATTGTATATATATGTATGTCACTTTGTCACGTTCACTCTGTAGTGAAGGTTAAAATCCGCGTGAACTGGACGTTTGAGACCGATTTTTCATCCATATTTGTACATACTTCTGAGAGAAACAATAATGAATCAAGACAATAGAAGGTGTGACTTGTTTTATCAATTGAGAATTGATTGGATGTAGTAACGTAGGCGTTTCTTTCAGTTGGAGGAGAGTGGTTAGGGATGTCACGCCCATGCCGTCAAACTGACGTCACCAGAAGTCTGTCATTTTAGAGGGTATTTCAGATTTGCATTACAGATTATGAAGGCAAACTTCACGGATGAATTGTTCACCACAAAAATATATAAAACAAATAAAAAATAAAACTAATTTTAAATGTTTTTTTTAGATACATTGTTTAATATTTAGTGAAATTTTGGACTGATTCTTCCAACCACACTTATAAAACTCAGTGATAGTGATATATTTATTAAGACAATAACTGATCATAATTATCAAATGTAACCAACAAGGTATTTAAAATCCATTTAACTTAAAAATCTGAGCTGACACTGTTGGTTTATCGGCACAAGAATTACATTTATATATATTTTTAAATACGTATAATTCATAGACAGCAAATCATGCACATTTCTCTATACATTTATTCAATGCAAAATGAATTACATGCATGCATATAAATGACCACAACTGCAAGTCATTTGCTGATATTTGAGATATTTGAGACAATGGTCATGGGCATTAAATGCACATTAATTTTGATTGGCTGGCTTCTGTGCATGTTTATTTATTAGTTGCTCTGCAGCTACAATTAATGCTTCAAAAGACGAATCAGTCATTGGATTTGACGATGTTTGCAAAAAACCTTGAAACAAAACTTTTGTTTGAGGCACTTAGTATTTATTGCATTTGAATGGGCGGAAATTATAACCACAAAGCCAATCCACTTTTTCCACCTAATGTCTTCAAAGAGCTTGTTTTACATACCGGTTAGATGATGTCCTTCCTTCTAAGTGCCTAGTTCTTCAGATATAGTTCAGAGCTAGACCTCATGCCAGTAGTCTCCATGCTGAAATCTTCGATTTTCAGTTCATAAAGTCATATGAAGACAAGCACAGTTGTGACAGAATGATGAGTTTTGGGGCGTCTGACATCAGGTAATGTTGTTTAAACTCTCTCTCTCTCTCTTTCCATGTTGTTGATACGCGTCTCGTTTATTGCTTTGGGAAAAGTTATTACAAAAAGCATATATTCACCTTCTGGTACGATCCACGCTTAAAGTGTGATTTATGTTTTCGGCATCATTCAAAGCTCTCAGAAAGCAACTGGCCATGAGAAACAGATGGTCCTTTTATTTAATGAGATTTGGGGTTTGGCAGGTTTCAGGAAACATCTATATTTCCTGGATGCAAGGTTTCCTTGTCTCGATTATGATTGCCCTTTATTCTATTTATATACGGACTTGAATGAGGAATACTAGGCATTAACGAAGGTCTTCAAGAAGAATAAATTAAAGCAAATGTGTGTGTGTGTGTGTGTGTTTCGCTATTTCAGCACTTTTCTCTCTGATGACAGATGCTTCTCATCTCATGTCCGGGCAGCTGGCGGTCAGGACATAAAAATCTAATATACAAATTCTCTACTAACAAGATGTGGCGAGAACGCGTTATTGCCAGTGACAGTGGAAAGAACCTTCTTCTGTCCGCACTGAACCCTTTCACATGTATTGGCAAATCAATAATCCTGACAGGTAGAATTTGTCCGGCTCTGAAATACATCTCAGAGCTGTCCGCACTGCAGCCGTCCCCAGGCAAATGGGATTATGACCTCTGAACACTTCCGGATAAGAGCCAAATCTCTTTTTACTTTACGACCGCTCTCAGGGTCTGACGTTTACCGCTGCATGCTCAGAAACCAATGACAGCTCGTTAAAATAAAACAAACCATCAATGCGGATCCAAACTGACAGAGCAGGGAGCGGCTATGACACAGTCACATGACCTACTGTTCCACCTGCCATCAGCACTGGCTCCGTCACAATTCATATACGCTCTGTACAAATAGTTGGGGAGATTAGTGCGTCCCAAATTACACTTTGTTGAAAATGCTATGCCAAAGGTGCCCAGATGGTCTACTCTTTCTGGTAGAGTTGTGAAGTTTTTGCAAATGTTACCCACAATCCCCTGCACATTGGAAGAGGAGGATTATGTGATATTCTTTAGCAACTTTTTCCGTGCCACAGCAGTTTTATATATGTGTAAACCTAAAAGTTTAAGGGCTGTAAGCAGTTTTTTAATGGTGTATATTATCTGAAAGATAGCATTGAAATAGACCCTGTAAAAAGCAAAAAAATAAAAATAAAATTCAGGGGCAGCTCACAATTTTAGTCAATCAGAAACACTCTTTCTGCCAGTAATTTTGCAATTTTGATGTCTTGCTGATGTCTTTGGACAGTATTATTTTGAAGAGATGCATGGCTAAAGTTAGCAAAATAGCAAACGTTTATATTTATCCATTTGGCAGACACCGTAGTAACTTGCATTGCCTTCAGTTTTTTTTAGTCCATGTGTTCCCTGTAAATCAAACCCACATCTTTGGTATTTTTGGCACATGGCTATACCAGATTAGCTACAGTAACTAATGTTAATGTCCTTAAGAATATATATTTGCAGTATAAGTAACAAAAAACAAATTTCAGTATGTTTTTACAGCTCCTTTCTCGGAAGCTCTATCAAAAACAGTTTGATTTTGGCCTGTTTAATTATTTTTCATGAGCCTATCTTCTGATTGGCCTGTTTTTTCTGAGTGACGCACAAGGCCAATCAAATGTAATGATGTCATAATTATGTCACGGCGCTACCTGAAGGCAAAACAAAGGGAAGACTAGAGGCGGTCCATTCAAAACAGCACAGATTCGGCTACATAGGGAGCCTGAAGTATCATCTTCTTGTGATGTTGCGTGCTAGAATCAACATAATACAGCCTCAAATTAGAAATATGATTGCATAATTGATGCCACTGCCAAACAAAATACAGATGATAGCTGCCATTAAACACGCTAAAACGAGCAAACTGGACAGAAGCTATCGCCAAAAATGCTTGAGTTTGCACACTTCTTATCAGAAAAGGTTCAGGAAAGTATTGTCTTTTGTTGTTATGGGTAACAATCCTGTCAGAATGTCCATCTCTGGAGTGAGTGGGTAATGTTTTAGGTCAGTACTTGGGTGATTACTGTAGGTGGTGACTGAGTAGACTGGACGTCACATTTTTACGGAAGTCACAACGACTCAAAAATCATAGCTACTCTATGCAGGTTGTGTGCAGTTTAATCTGGATCGATCGTTTTGAAACTCATATGGTAGTTACATAGCCCCTAGACCTCCTTTATAATGAAAAATCCAGGAAATTTCAGATTTGACAATATAGAAGCTTATTTAGCCAAGTAAGTTTTCAATAAAGTTGTATGTAGTATGAAGATGAATTATAGATTATTGTTGAATACTCTCTATATACTTAAAGGTATTTTGGAGTATTAATTTGACTGCACAGGAATATAGCGCAGTCAAAATCTGGTTATTAAATATAACAAGTCATGGATCAAGAATCTTTCATTGGAATTCTATCAAACTTTGATAATTGTCCTAATCTTTTAAACAACTGAGAATATAGAATATATCCACACCTGTCAATTGAATAAATGCATTCTCATGTGTCTTATGCCTTAACTATCACGTCTCTAACAGACAGCCATTGGGCCGCCATTTTCTCCCTCTCAGAAAGTGATGACACGGTCTCAAAAAATATTTCCATGTATGTACACGACATACAAAATTATACATTGGGTTGTAAATTCCTTGACTTTTGAAAGTCTTTATTCTATCTTGATTAAAACCATAAAAGCAGATCCTGTGATAATACTGAATTATTACATTTTGAAACTGTTATTCCATTATTTTGACAAATATATATACTTACAGTTATAGCCTACTTTTTCTGCCTAGTTTTAGAAGTATATGAACTGAGGACTTGCACAGCTCTCTAAACTGTATAAGCCACTTCTGTCACTACTTATTAGCTCTATCTTATTCAAAAATGTGACTTATTAGTCACAAATATTAGTTGAAGTGATATTAAATTTGTTGCATTTACATGCACGTGTCTGGTGTGCGGTGAACAGCTAAGGTTTCTGGAATGCTGGGTAAATTTCTGCGATGACTCCTGGACTCATGCGGAAGGCAGCAGAGATGAAGTGCTTTGTGATTAACTGCTCGGTTCTGCGCCGCCGTAATCACACCCACGCATGACTTCCTGCATAATTGATTTTTAATCCCTTAATCGAAAGTAAATCGCATGAGAAAAACGTGCTGGAGCCTTGCCGCGATACAAGTGAGTTTAAGAGATAGGAGCAAGAAAAAGAAAGAATGGTTGAAAAGATGGATGGCGTGCTATTCAAAAATAAATCATAACAATGCAATAGAAATTCTGTAGTCTATACACTGTAAAAAAAATTCTGTAAAATTTGCAGTGAAAAACTGGCACCTGTGGTTAACCGGAAATATTAATATGGTAACATCAAATTCCAACTAAATTTAAAATTTAATGCAGGGAATTCTGGGAACATGAATTTACTGTTTTTCTGTAAGTTTTACAGGAATTTACTGTTATTTTGCATAAGCATTTTCACTTTTTACAATGTGTATATATATATACAGTATATATATATATATATATATATATATATATATATATATATATATATATATATGTGTGTGTATACTGTATAAGTATAGGCCTAACAAAATAAATAATTTCATTTTAAATTTAATACAATTACATGCAAAAAGTAAATAAATAAATATAATCCCCATATTAAACTGGAAAATGCAACTGTTTCTAAATTTGATTGGTTATATTGGATTTAGGTGTGATTGGTGGACAAGTCATGGATGAGTAAAACATGCAGTGCATGCAGGTTTCACACCACCCTCTCTTCATTCATCCTCTCTTTCCTTTTCTCCAGCTTGCATGTGTTTGCATATAATTAGGCACGATTAGAGGCACATGAATGTAAAATGTTAATCAGGTTGATTTTGTTGAAACTGCTGCATTAAATATCTGGCCACCCAAGGAAAGTCTGCTCTCCTAAAAATCATCCCCAATTAGTCCTGGAGGCTGTAGATGGGATTAGATCTGGGTAAATATTGGCAGAAAATGACTCTCCGTGCGGGAGTAATGAAGTCATGTGGCATGTAAACCCTCGGCTGTTCTGCCGGGATAGACTACAGAATTCCTTCTTTCATCCGTAGTAAAAGCTTGCCTAGGTTTCTGATTCTGTAGCAGGAGACTCGGGCTTCTGTTGTGTTTACTTCTGCGGTGAGAAACACTTTTGGGGGATCTTGTGAAGCAGCGCTAAAGGGCATGTTGAATGCTATTAAGTCAACAGAATTTTGCATTGATGCAGACACAATCCATGCGGCGTACGGCTCTTATAAAAACCCTGGCTGACATTTGTGGCGAGTGTGTCTTTTGTTATGCACGCACCACAAACGCTGTATCCTTCTGAAAGGTGGTGGAATTGTTTTCCGTTGTGTTGTGAAAGAGCTCTTGAATGCACAAGCCTCTCAACGGAGGCTTTTATCTTTCCCCCCATCGGCACAGACAACACAGCTGATTTTTGCCAGACAGGCAGCAACTTTACCATGGAAATGAGGCATTATTGATTTTAATATAATGACCTCACGGGATATTTCATTAGCATCTCTGTCGTTCTCCCTCTGTTGGGCTCAAACAGCTTCGATGAGCCCTAACAGCTGAAACTCAAGGACGATTCTTTTTTTTTTTTTTTCCAGAGCGGGCCACGGGTTTTATTGCATCCACTGAAAATGGATATTTAACAAATCGTTGAACACAATTTTATGTGGCCGTAGGCTGTGGCAAAGAAGAGCAGCGAAATTCATAAGACTCACAGCTACATGTGGGTGGAAAATATATTTTATGGAAAAAAAATTCTCAGACTGCTCATTCTTCTTTGCAGGTAAAAAGTAAAAAATATCTTTTATTAGTTTGGTGTCTTTTTTTTTTTTATAACGTTTGCCACTTTTTCCTCACGGAGGTTGTAGGACAGGGAGAGGACAGGAAATAAGTGGAGGAAGAGGATGAAATGGGAAATTAAACTCCAGCAGGTTTGTTAATTTCAATAGATTTTAGCCACACAGTCTTTCCGCTGAAAGTTCAAACATGGAAAGGCCAGTCGGCGAGGCAATCTCTCATTTCATAAGCATTTGAGAGAGAAAGTAATGGTCAGCTGGAGGACAGGCGCTCTGAGGTGATTCATTCCTTGCACGGATACATTAAATTAAGCTATTATATTTAGCTTTGGGTTTATAATGAAAGCTGATAGACAGGTCACTCTTATGCATTGTGAGTCATCTCTGCTGAAAGGCATTCTTTTTGAAAACTATACTGTTGGTTTATACCAGGATTTTTAACCAGGTTAACCTGCTTCATCACCAGATTTGCTAATGGATGCTCACCACTTTCAAACCAGAACAAACAAGCATGATATTACAGCTGTTCTAAGCCAAGGCTTTTGCAACCGGTAGTTATAGTTTAGGAACTCAGTTAGTCACCAGCGGGGTTCTCCAAGAATACGCTACAAATAAAGTGACTTGACTTAAAATCATTCTCAGTTCCCAGTAAACATGCGAAGAGCAAGGCATACTTCTGCCAAATAGTTATTATGAACTATGGAAACATTAATCTCTTCAGAAAATTCTCTAGTTAACTAAAACTAAACCATTAAAAATAAAATAAAAATTACAATGAAAACTAAAAATTCAAGAACCAAAAGAAATTCACACTACAATAGCACTGGTCATGACATTATATTATGTATAAAACACACACACACACACACACACACACACACACACACACACATACAGTATATATATATCTCCTACAACACACAAAGCAGCAATTTTTACTGTTCATACGACCCATTAAAATCTAAAGCTGCTCTACTGCATACAGAGTTCAACACTGAAATTAGTGCATGTGAGAATGCCTGTCTGAGCATGTGTGTGTGTGTGTGTGTGTGTGTGTGTGTGTGTGTGTGTGTGTGTGTGTGTGTGTGTGCGTCTCTCATCTTAGACGGGGTGAGAGAAGGTGAGGCACTTGAGTTCTCCACCAAGGCCAAAGCTGCCAGGCTACACGTCACTCTCTCTGTCTGAGGAAGATAAATGGGCCTAGCTTCAAAACACAGAGAAAGAGAGGAAGAGGGATAGAGCCGAGCCCAAAAGAAGAGGAAGGAGAAGAAAAGAGGGACAGGAAGAGAAAGAAAGCAAGAGAGATAAAAACGAGACACACCTTCCAGGTGCCAGTGCTTGACTCTTTGACTGATGAGAGGGAGAGGTGGCTAATTGCCTGGCAGAGGAGAGAATGAAAATGGATTTATTCTAATAAGTAGCCTTGGAAACGGAGACCCACGCAAAGGGTTCTCAAGAAAGGCCTGTCTGCTACTCGGATGTCTTCAAAGAGACCGAGTGTCTGTGTGTTGTGTGTTAGTGACCTTAGTTTGTATTGAAGGACAATCCTGGTTAGAGGGCTGTGATTCTTGTCAAATAAAGCATGTAATAGGAGAAGACATGCACTTTTTTTTTGTTAAGTTTCTGTATGTGTGTGTACAAGCATTATAAAGTATCTGCCTATTAAGTTTAACCTTGATAGTGACTCTTTCTGAGTATTTTATGTTGATAATTGAAGAAAAAATATTCTACATGCACATGAGGTTTTCGGTGACAGTGATGTATAGTGTATAGTTTTTGCTCTTTATTTTCATTTTAATTTAGTGTTTTGTCTTTATAGCTTTACAAATGTCATTGCATATCTCTTATGCATTTATTTTTGTTATTTTGTGAGTTTTATTAAGTAGTAACCTTTGGTGCCTACTTTTTTTTATACTGGCCTATTTTTAATTTATTCTTTTTATTTTTTATTCAATTTAAAATTATTTTAGAAACTTATACTAGTGATATGTGTCACGTAGCTGTCTTTAAAACACTACTTTGCTGTCTGCTCTGGTTTTTGTTGCAATTTTTTTCTGTTTTTTTATTTTGTAATTTAGTTAAATAATATAATAATTTGCTGTATAGCCTATTCTTCTTATTATTATTGTTATTGTTTAGTATATTCACACAACAGTAATAACTCCTTAATGCATTATTTTGCATTTTCACTCTAGTTACATATATTTGTGTGGTCATTTCTCCTGCAGAACTGTGCTTTTGAATAAGAGATTAGCCAGACAGCGCTAAAGTGTTTGTTTTATTTGAGACGTATTTGCAGAGAGATTTCACACTCTGCAAACAGACTGAAGAAGTAATTTCAGCGAGATGCTGCAGGAGCCCATATTACCGAACATAATCCTCATACAAGACCGCAGACACCAGCCGTCACAACCTTGATCTTTACATATTATGATTATTACTTCCTAATCAACGTAACTAAATACAGAAAGGTTTTAAACTTTCAATTAAATAACTACGTGCAATAATGAGCCATCACTGATATCTCGTACAAGCACAGATATGTAGCTCAAGCCTTCAATACATCCTTGTTGGATGTTAAAACAACAGGCAGGCGATGGATTAGTGACAGATATGTCATAAAATGTATGATTTCTCTATGCAAGATGTTTAAGTCTTTCCAAGTGATGCGCTCTTTCACAGACGTACATCGGGTTAGACGCCGTATTGAATTTAATGCTGATGAAAACAAGTCTGCAAGAGACAGATTTATAGTCTTTTACGATGGCAAGCACTGCATAAAGGTCCTAAATCATGCAATTTTTACAACTTTTCTACATTTTTTATCTACTGAATGTTGTTTTTCAGACATTGCATCAACTTACAATCTACCGAACTTCTATCCTTCTACCAAAATTTTAAATGATGTTAATTTCCACCGTTATGTACCTTATAAAAGCATTGCCTTTCTTTCATTAGTATCCACAGGCTGGCAAGCTCCAATTAGTTCTAAGAACTATCTTCTCAGGGTGATTTTTGATGAATATAGATTTAAATTTTTATCTTTTTCCCCTCAAAAAGCTTGAAATAGATTCGAAATAGCTTAACATCTCCTTTTTATGTACCCCGCTGCTTTTACGGTCCTTTTTAGCACTTGACAGCCCGTGATTGCTGTATACTTTCATTGTATAGAAAAGAGCTGCATCAACCTCCTGCCTAACATCTCCTTTTGTGTTTCAACGAAAAAAGAAAATCATGCAGGTTTTTGAATTACTGGTGAATAAATTATTTTAATTAAGAGTGCAATATGTTCCTTAAAGCTGAACTTGAGATCATTTGGTCTGAAAGGCAATATGTTGCCTGCTTTATTAGTCCTTATAACTAATTAAGGAAGTTTTTTTTTTTTATTTTAGCCATTTCGTTTGTAATTTAGTTTTACCTAGGGATTGCACTTGATGTGTTTTAGAGAGCAGATTTAGTCTAGCTATGCCTGTGTTTTTTATTCTGTGAATATTTGATGGTAATTTGTTGTGAGGACTCAGCTGTTGATTTTGTTATTTGTTTTAGATCAGTGGGTCGGGAAGAGGAAATGTGTTTGCGCTGCACTTTGACTTTCACTGATGGATGTGCAGTGCAGGAGGATTAATTAAAAACAAATTAAAAAAGGGGGACTCACCTTTAATTATCATTTTGAATGCTTGTCACACACAAACACACACACTTCGTCGTGTAATATGGTCTTATGGTCATAAGGATACACCACTCTAAATGCCACTTCGCTCCTTATGCTGGAAAGTGAACACAATCGATAGAGAGCTCTAATACCCCACCAAAGTTGCTACAATGCAAACTGTCGTGTTTTAAATAGCTTCAAAAAAACTCTTTTATATTTAGCTTCAGCAAATAACTCTCTTATCATGAACGGTTTTTCGCTGACAACTTCAATTTCAGCCTGTTCTTCACACAAAGCTATTCTAGACTTAAGAAGATTTGAAATATGGTGCATATGTGCCATATGGACTGCTTTTATGGTCCTTTTTGAAGCTCCAGTTCTCATTCATTATTCATATCTGCATGGAAAACAGTGGTCAAGACAGCCCAGGTAAATAGTAAAAAAAAAAATAAATTAAAGCTGAAGAAAATTATCACTCAGAATTTACTCTAAACAACCTAAAAACTCTAAAATAATATATAATAAAATATATATTATTTTACAATAATAATAATAATAATAGCCCTGCATTTTTTAGGTCTTTAAAAAAAAAAAAACTTAAATATGTACTTTGTATTTAATAGAACATTTTAGATTTAAAAAATGTGTGAAAAGCCATACAGCCCAAAATCTTAAAATTAACTAGGATTTATTTATTTATTTATTTATTTTATTTCCGTCTCTCTATACCTAAAAGTCATACCTTTTTATGTGTCCCAACAGATACATTTATTTAGACAAATAATTTAATACTGCGTTGTAACTGCTTTAGGGGAAATAAAAGAAAAAGAAAGAAAGGAAAAAAAAAACTAAATAAGTTGTACAGATTTGGACCGGCATGAGGGTGTATAAATGATTTTCATTTTTGGATGCACTTATCCTTTAATTTTATCTGACTTAATTAAGTCGCGCGTTGTGATTGCTAATGTGTGAAGCTAAATTACAAAGATTTTTACTGAATACATGAACAAAAATCAAAAAGACTCGCAGTAATCTTCCCCTACAGGGCGCTCAGGATGTGGAAAGCATCCAAGCGAGCGCTTTCTCTCACTCTCTCCGTCTCACTGCACTCCATCCGGCCCGCAGACCGTTGTAGCAACCTCTGTTTCCCAGCAAAGTCGTGAACAAGAAACAGTGCGTCCAACGAGAGAAGCGTGTTCGGACCGCAATCACATCCTTCTCTTCATAATAGAGCTGTCAAGCCAATCAGTTCCAGAACAGAGAGAAAGATGGTGATTGCGATAGTCTTTAGATGAGGCTAAGCGCAGACTATTCAGTGTGGTGCGTGTGAAGAGTAAACAAAAAAGAGAGCGAAAGAAGGATGAGATCAGCCAGCGGAGAAACAAGCGGCAGGGTGATATCAGTCATGGCAGCGGTCTGAGACGTTCTGTCAGAGTCAGACACAGCAGAGAGAGCTGAGTGAGGAGTTTGAGAGGAGCATAACGAGTGTAATGACAGCCATCAGACCAGAAGAGGCGGAGAAAAAACGAGACAGGCTGTAAGATAAAGAGAGCGAGAGATTGAGTGTGAGGCATGAGGAAAACAAGACAAAGAGAGATCGAGAGTTCTAGTTGAGCGCTGTTTGGGTTGGGTTCGGCTAATTCTGCATCGCAGCCCACGGATAAAGCTTTACTTTTAGCCCCAGAAAGAGAAATAGCACCTGGCGACTGAAATAAATTCATGCTGCAGGCTATCCAATGGGACACGCTATTATCATCGTGGGGTTTTAAAGAGATGGCTGAGATAGGAAAATATCAGGGGGAGAGAGAAGGACCACATGAGAACCATCTCAACATGTTTCTAATCTTAAAGGCATACACCAAAAATCTGTCAATCAATCAATAAAAAAATTGTAACACTTTATTTTATGGTTACACCTATTAGTTGCTTATTAGCATGCAGGTTACTAGAAAATTAGCCATTTATCAGTGCTAAATAAGCAAATATTAATGCCTTTTTCTACATGTACAACTTATTCTGCATCCCTAATTACACACAATACCTAAATTTAATAACTACCTTACTAACTATTAATAAGCAAATAATTAAGAATTTATTGAGGGAAAAGTCGTAGTTAATATTTAGCAAGTGTTACCTTTTCTAAAGTGTTACCAAAATATTATGTGCAAAACAAAAGGACTATATGAAAATTCTATGACAATTTGTCACGAATTTTTTTTCACTCGCCCATCCTATTCAGACATGATGCACATGCAGGTTGCCAGATTCCGCCCATTCCCCTTTCATTTGCCAGCTTCTATGATTGAAATAAAATATGCTGTGTTTTCCGCCAACTGGCAACCCGTGGTTCTGAAACGTGATTGGGTAATCTGGCAGTGGGCGGGTTTCACAAACCAAAACAGAAGTCGACATTCAGGGCTGGAACACACATTTTCAAAGGAGAATAACTGACTGTAGCATTGTTTTTCAGAAAAACAAGTATGTTAAGTGTGTTACATCTGCATACATATTATAGTTTTTTATGCTTTAGTACAGCCAAAATCCTAGAAACAGCACCTTTAAAGTTCTCGTATTATGGGTTATAAGTTATAAGTTGCATATTTTTGTTTTGGGAGTCCCCAACAGACTGGCATGTAAGGTCAAAAAAACACTTTAATTTCCTAATAATTTGCATTTATTTTTACCTTATTTGCTCAACAACTTTAAATAATTTACTCAAAATATCTTTTTTCCAAACCCTCCTTTTCCAATCTGCGGTGGTTGTTCGAGTGTTGTCATTTTCATTTCATTATACCTGTAATGCCTGATAAAACAGCGTTTGTAAGCGCAATGCTGCTTTGTGTACAGCTGTCCGTGGAAACTGCTACATTACCATTTCAAAAGCAGCACCTAATATTAAAGAATGACTTTGCATTCAATTCATTTTAAAACGACTAATTTCAATGATTCCTTTAAGATACAGGGTGCACTTTTAGACTTAAAACTTTGCAGGTTGTTTTTATTCATAAGAGCTATGTTACACACTGCATGAAAGGTCTTTTTTTTTTTAAATCCATAATAGGGGCACTTCAAAAGCACACTAGGCTATTATAACACTTCATTATTTAAAGAACTACAATGCAATATTATTATTATTATTATTATTATTATTATGGTAAAATAAAGTTACCACTTTGTCTTAAGAACTAGCCTGACCAACTAAACTCCAAAAAGCAACTATGACCAGTTCCATTACTACAAATAGAGTGCAATGGAGCTTGTGACCGTAGTTGGATAATGGTGCTAAGATGTATGCTTTTTTTGCTTTAAAGAAGAAAAGAAAGAAAAAAAGAAAAAATGACAACATAATTGCAAGCCAGTAAAAAATGTAAAAGTTAAAATTTAATTTTAAGACATCAAGTGCACCTGTAGAGATTGTGTTGACAGTCTGTGTAATTGGTTAAATGAGTTCAAGAAAACCAGTTATGAAGTGCTTTGAAGCTATTTTTCAAGGGTGGGAATAAAGAACCCTAATCTTCAACACAAGAATGTCTAAACAGAATGTTTAGCACATGTAAGGAACCATTATTTTTCAGAAGGTAGATCACAGGCATTACAGAGGATTAACTAACAGACACAAATATTCAGACAGGGACTGATCAGATGTGATGGATGGAAACATATTTAAAATCAACTGAGGAACTGGTAAGAGCTTAGTGAGATTTCACAGTTCTTAAATTTCTCTGTATGTGCTTTTTTTTAATTATGTCTTGGCTTGACACAGACCACAATTTTAAGTTTTATGAGTATTACCAGCTCATTAACCTTTGACACAGATAATGTACAGTCTCACATTGATCTTACATGGTAGGCTAAGTGATCACCTTATAATATGTGGAGCTCTAGCACCTTATTATATGTGGAGTTCAGCACACCTCACTCGTCTGGAGACGCCTGGAACAGCTAATTGATGTCGAGTTCAGGAACCTGAGGATGAGGCCATCTCACAACACAATGAAGAGTCTAGCACTCATAGTACCGTGTGAGAGAGGCTGAGCAGAGAATCCATCACTAGTGAGAGAGAAACAGACAGAAACAGACTGTAAAACTTCTTTTTAATGCCTCATAAAGCTTTTATAAACTTCTTTCAGCATTCATATGTACATTTAGACAAGCAGAAGTTGCCAGAGGCAGTTTCACATGATTATTATTTTTACACTTGCTAACAAAGAGCAGGATCTATATTTTAAGACATGTTTATTTCATAGCATTCTGAGTGAGTATAATGGCCACTGGGGCTCAATATTAAAATGTGGTCTGATTCTGCAATGACTGACTCTTAGATGTTGTTTCTTTTTAACGAATCAGCATTACCAATCTAGTCTTACAATTGAATGTTGGTTATTAAATCAAAACAGACAACTAGTGTAGTTCATCTAATACCTCAACAAATGACTTTTATCAGTCGGTTCTTTTTAGTAAATGAAATATAAATAGCAAGTGTTGTCCAATTGATTCCTGAATGAATGACTCTTATGTGTTGTTGTTTTTTTTAGTAAATCAAAGCCAAACAGCCAACCAGTCTAATCCAACCAATTCCTGAACAAAGGTCTCTAATGAATTGGTCATTTTTAATGAATTAAACCATGCAGCACAACCAGTGTAGTCCAGCTGATTCCAGAATGAATGACTCTTATGAGTCTGTTCTGTTTATTGAATCAAACCTATATAGCTAATCATTGTATATAATTCCTGCACAAAGGACTTTCTGGTGGTTGTATCTTTTTAATGAATCCAAACCATACACTGTAACCTAAATGATACCCAAATTAATTACTATTATGGGTTGGTTCTTTTAACAAATAAAATCAAAAACAAAATACAGTATATATATATATATATATATATATATATATATATATATATATATATATATATATATATATATATATATAATTTATTAACATTTTTTATTAATGTATGTTATTTACGGGCAACAATTTGTTCAAAGATAAATGAGCATTAAACATTTAAAAGTATTTATATTTCAAGTAAACAGGCATATTTTAAGTAAAATAACAGGTTGATGAAAGCTTTCAGAAAGCTTTGCATGAGGCCGTTTTTAATAGTTTTATTTTGTAAAGATAAAGACTTGTTTATGTTTAACGTTCATTTATATTTGAACAAACCGTTGCCAAATCTTTTTACAGCGTCGATTCAGTGTAATGATTTTAAGTGTCAAATTATATTTTTTCCATGTTACATTTACCATGTTATTTTTTTTATTCAATTTTATTTTTTTTCTAAAATATTGCTGCAGGGTTTTGATCTTGAACACTACCTGAGAAAATCATGCATGAGACTGTACAGCATGGTACTCAACTCGTGTCGATTTTTTTTTTCCTCTGTCTTTCTTGTTATATCACAGTAATCCTCATTCCAGATTGTGGAAGAAGCAGATCGGAGGTGCTGCTGAAGCTGAATCTCAGTGTGAAATGATACATTCAACACCAGAAGATTGAATCCAGAGAGTGATGAGTCCCTCTAGACGCTGATGTCTGTGCTCTGTGAGTTTATAGACTGAGATGCAGCTGCGTGAGGGTTTCATGGTCCTGTAGAGGCTGTATACCCCAGAGGCACAAATACCGATGCCCTCACCCAGGTGTGGAGCGAACTCACCATTTCTTATCCGGGTGGTTTTTGATATGCACGATACACAACTTGCTTGTTTTGGTATCACGACATGCAGACAACCATGCAGATAACTACAAATAAGGTGAAACTACATGCAAGAATCTGCTGACACATACTTGATGCCAAAATCACTGAGAAATGTTTGAGAAGAGTTTGAATAAAAACTTTTGCCAATCAGTTACTTATTAAACCTAAGCCAGTGCTAATCCCTGCCTGATAAATGAAGACTCGTTTGGCCCCAGATCTGTCTGTGCAGATTTCCGTCCGGACAAAGAGGCCAGCCGGCAGTGGATAATGAGATTCAGAGCTGTATATGCTGGGCAGATCCATCTTTTCTCTAATTATGCAGAATACCCTTCATTACTGTGCGTTCACGTAGCCTCCTGAGAGGCCTGTGGCCTTTCCATGAGAAAAATATTCAGGGTTCCTCTTCCCATGGGGATGTGAAGTCGTCTTTCTCACACCCTTTGGATGTACCAAACATTTTGTCCACTTTAAGAAATGTAACCTCAGTAGAACTTCAATAGCTTTATTAGTCATAGGTCTAGCTTACTCAAAGCAATAACTTCTTTACTAACTTTACCTGCCCACAAGCAAGCCATATACACTACTGTTTAAAAGATTGGACTCAATAAGATTATTATTTTTTAAATGTTTTTGACTCTTGGTTGATCAAATATGAAGTAATATCGCAAAATATGTTTACAATTCAATAACTGTTATTCTGTTTTAATGTAATTTATTCCTGCGATGTCAACGCAGAATTTTCAGCATCATTACTCCAGTCTTCAGTATCACACGATCCCTCAGAAATCATTCCTGGTATGCTTATTTTGTGCTTAAAGATAAACCAGGAGGTTTTCAAACGCGTTTTCTTTAGCAGACGAACAAAATAGGGCCATATTGAACTTTTGGGGCATTTATAAAACGTGCGTTTGCTCAGATTTGATTGTAGAGTGCGCGTACGCTTAAATCCGCTCTAATATTTATAAAAACTGTCTTTGCCGTGGAAAAGTGCTTAGCGTCACGTCAGAGTCTGAGCAGACGTACATATTTTTTATTGTCACAGTATTGTATGTTTTTGAAAATGTAAGCTGTTCTTGCAGCTTGCTGCTGTAAATTGTGATTATTGGCGATATTTTATCTTCTAATGGTATTATTTAGGAGTTGTTTACACGCAGAGAGCTGAAACCATTAATTTACGCACAAGTTCAAGATAATTTGCGATACATAGATACCTGAAAGAGAGGCATACATGCAATTTCTGTTCGTATGAGCATTCTATGAATCGCACAGAGGAATGATCGTGATTTAGGATGGTTTTCTGTGCAACATTTTATAAATGAGGCCCCAGGTCTTGTGCAGCTAAAGCTCCCTGTTGATGGAAAAGCAGAAGGTGAATTAGATTAATCTGGGACACTTCTACAGTTACTGTGACTTCCTCCTCAATACTTCAGACCAAATAAAATGTTACTTTATCACTTCGAAATCCAGTAAGTTTACATAGTGAGTCTACAGTAGCTGTCGAAGATTGCTCTGATTCTTCCTATTTTCTTGAGTGAAAGAGTATGGCATTAAATAGAATGAAATAAAGTAGTCATTAAGTCATGCATACAATAATAAATCTAATTGTTTATATTCAGAAAATCGGTGACATTAAGAGAACTGACGCAACGCTTCATGTGTGCTTCTACTCATATGCTAAATTAGTTTATCGTGTAGATTTTGAGCTATTCTGTGATACACACAATGCAAACCTTAACGTGGAAATGTGCCAATCAGCTAAAAGGTACATTGCGGTCTCTTTGAACTAGCAGCTAATGGTGGATTTTAAGAAAAATGGATTTTAAAGAGAAAATAGTCTGTCGCCTTTTCTGCTGTTATTCCATTTCCATTTTCCTCAGCTCTCGCATTTCTCTTTCTTATTCTGTCATTGACATTTCTCATTTTTGCTCGTCCCTCACTCCCTTTCTCTCTCTCTATCTCTCTCTCTCCACTTGTCTTCATATGTACTCATCCTCCTCTGCATCCCACTCTCTGCCGTCTCGCCATCGCTCTCTCCCTGATTGTTTGCCGTATTGCTGTTATGATAATGGGCCATTCTCTCCATCTCTCCAATTCCACATCCCACGCTCTCTTCCGCAGCTGTCTTAGCCGGGCTGATACGAGGAGAGAGTGAGAACCAGACATCTGCTCCTCTCTCTGGCACTCATAATCCAGTGCATTCAAATGTTTGACTTCCCTGTGTATTCAATTTCCTTCACGCCGCTAACTGCGGCCTCATGCTGTACATCATTCTAGCCGGTGATGGGAAGGGCGTTCGGAGTCCTGCGGGCAGAGGATGACCAGGGCCTCGTTCACGATCACTGCCAGCTACACACAAGAAGAGTAATAAAACAACTCGGGGACATTTACAATGTTAGAGCTTGTTCCTGCTGACAGCGGCTGTGCATAAATTACTGTTAAGAGGGGGAGAGGGTTTTTTATGTAAAATCAAAGTTTGGCAGGTCTGCATAGCTAAATTGATGGAATCGAGTCACCTTTTTGATAGCTTCATTGATTAGTATATAAAATCTATTTTGTTAAATGTATTAACAATTGTGAAATGTATCATTTGTAACGGCTTTTATTGTTTTTGTGTTAGATGCGGCATCACATTATTGTAAGGGGCTATAACACTTTTATCACATGCTTGAGGTGTTCGGTCACTCGCTGTGCACTAAATAGCTGGCCAATCAGAGCACACCTCGCTTTTTAGAACGATAAGCTTTGTACAAATCAACCCGTTTCAGGAAGACAGGATTTTTAATGGGGTCTCCACGCCCGATAATTTTTAGGATCCAGCCCCAGTCACCAGATCCTGTTAGAAAATATACGTTAGAGCTGTTGGTGCCCACAATGAGTGTTTAACAGTCTTATGCCAGCCAAGACTAGACCAGGAAAACCCAGAGAAGAGCAGAAGCAGGACATGAAGTGATGATGGTTGTTGAACAATCTTAGTTGCGTATGTCTCAATGTTTACCCTTCATCCGACTAGCACAAAGTCAACATGTACTCTTATAGCAAAACTGCTTCACAACAACATCCCATAAACCTTGGCATTCCATAGACATTTCCCTTTATCTACTTCTATTCATACAGACAAAACAGATCATTAAACCCTATGCGCATGAAACTGAACAACAATGAAAATACATAAGCAAGGAAAAATGTATAAGAAAAATAAAAGTTAAGTTAGTGAATAAACTAAATGATTTTTTTTAAATGAATAAATGATCAAAAAATCTAATGATTTTTTATTTAAAATTATATAATAATAATTCATATTAATAACTAAGGATTATAAAAATTTTTTGTAAATGAATAATTATAAATTAATAAAAAAAACATAAACATAGAAACATAACACACACAATTTGCACATGAGGATCTAGGATCCTTCAAAATACACAGAAAAAATAACTTTTTAGCAACATCATATGAACCCTTTAATCATTTTTTATAGTATTGTTAATGTAATTTAGCTTTTTAGCCAAAGAATTTAACACATAAACCATGTTTCAAACCAAAAGTCCATAATCACCATGTGAAAAATAACAAATTAACAAAGTAAAAGCCACAAAGCTACAATTTTGAAGTAGATATTAAGTGAAACAGTTTAACTGCATGTGCCAGTGCTGCTTAATAAAAGCATTGTAAAGTTTCAGTGTTATGTTGCAGGAACAGTATATTGTAATAAAAAAATGCCTAAACATTCATAATAGTGAAGAGTATAGAAAAGTCAATAAAAAAAATAAACCTTAAAGTACTATTTCAGTACGAAGGGGATTTTCTGTATTGATTTTTCAAAGGTGTTTCACAGGTGTTACATGTATATGTGAATTACACATTCCACTGTGTCGTGTTTTAGTAGTGAAGGCAATAAAATCGAAGAAAAAAAGTATTTGCGATTTTTTTGCAAGGACATTGTCCTTTTTTCAATGGATTATTTTTTAATCCAAACAATACAATAAATCCAGACAGGTTTACTCTAAATGGAGGTTAGTCATTAGTCAGCTCATCGTTGGTATGTTTTTTTTTGTTACGAGTGCATCATAGCAACAGCATGAATCTGTCATAAGTACTGCATGCACGAGTGCCCTCTAATCCTCAAGACGCCGCTCAGCAGCAAAAAGGAAAAATTAACTCGAACGGATCACAGCGCCATTTCCATTTCAAGTCTTTATACCCAGATAAACGGAATGCTAAAGTGTTATGTACAAAGGCTTGCAGAACTGTCTGTATATGTGGGAAAGATGTAATTTGTTCTGAATATCAGGCTCTTGTCCTTTAGCGCCAGTCTGAATGTTAAACGCCGGCTCGTTGCGGTTGAGTCACGCCGACCTGATTACATGAAGATGTCACAGTGATTTTACCTCATTCCACCGTTACAAATGTCTCAACCACGTTTTTGTAGATTAAATTTGTTATTTTGGAAGACTAATTTCCCCACAGAACACAAATAGAACCGTGACCTTTAAAACGGAGAGACAGTGTGTCTCGAATCGGAAATTCGCTTCGTTCCTCAATGTATTTATTTATTTATTATTTTGCGAAAGCTTAATTTCCAGTGTTTGTTGGTTTACTTTATCCACTTTATTGTCTCAGGGGCTTTAAAATCACACCCCTTATCTGCTCGACACACATTGTAATGCTGCAGACAAGGTCACGGGAGCTCTGCCTATATCAGGAATACAAACACGCTATTCTAAACCGTGTGTGAAGGGCGCAAAAATCCTCCAGCTGATGAAGTGAAACCCAATCAATATGTGCCATATAAAGAGGCACGTGTTCATTTTGAGTGTTTTCCATTCTTTTATTAACATGGCCTCCCGCTCTTTAGGTTTTCCCTCCAACGCAGTTACTTTGAAAGGCATCTCACGCCAAGCAATTTGGCTTCCATATTTTATCCTGAATTACCTCGCTGATGCCTCTAATGAAATGCGGTCTATTGTGGCAGAAAGACGGGGAGGGAGAGAGACAGAGCGCGAGTACATGACAGTTTCTCTGGAATAACAATCAAGCTGTGTTATTTTTTTTTTAACACCATTGATGACCTCGAGTCCATCTGCAACGAGAACAAGCAGTGGCGTCAGGAATTAGCACCAGACAGTTTCCGTGAGCATTTACATTAACATTTACTTGGCAGACATATGTCACGTTGACTTGTGAGAAAAAAAAAAAGCATAAAGCGCATTGTTGTTGCCAATTAGCTTCGCAGGTAGCAATAAGAACAGAGTTCCTGGAAAAGATCCAAGCTGGTTAGTTAGCATTTTTAAGAGTCTGAAAGACTGCCTAATTCCCTCACTGAGCATCAAGGGGAGGTTTCTTATGTAACTCTTCATTTGAATTTTTTATTCAGACCTTTGTATCTCCAAAGAATTGTGATTTTTCTTGTAAATGACTTCAAAATGAAATTTGAATCAAATGTGAATGTCTTCTCTGTAGTGCATGCGGTCCAATGACTTTTTTATGTTTGAACTTGTTATTTACCCTTCCCTCCATAGTGTGTCCATAAAAAAAAATAATAATAATAAAACAAAAATAAATTATAATAATAAATAAACAACTGCTGAAAATGTTCTCACCCTCAGGCCATTCAAGATATAGATTTTGTTCTTCATCAGAGCAGATTTGGAGAAATGTAGCATTTAGCAAAGGGTGCCAGTAGAATGAAAACCCAAACGGCTGCTAAAAACATTGCAATAATCGTTTAAAATGGAAAAAATATTAAACCAATTTTTTTACCAGTTTTTGCTCGTAAATGGTGCTTAATCTGTGCATATTTCTCTCCTGATTCAGTGAAATTATCCTTTTACTCAAACAAGGAGAGCATCGAATGTATAGATTAAATTTTAGCAGAAAGCAACAGTTAAGTAATAAACAGTAATAAAAACTTCTTGATGAATTTATTACAAACACACATCTTTTGCCTCACAAGATGTTAAATGATGAGTTGGGGTGGTGTGGATTACTTATGGATTATTGTGATTCTGAATGAAGAAAAAATCTATCTATCTATCTATCTATCTATCTATCTATCTATCTATCTGAAAAAAATGTTTTTAAATATTTATATCCAAAAACATACATTTATCATCTTTTCCGTGACCTCCTACCGTGAAGATTTTCTTCAAACAGAAGTGACACACGCCTTCATACCACCCACACAACTTCTACCTCTTTTCATCACTTTTCTGTTTATCACTCCACATTTCTGCCTTTCCTCTCATGCACTGCAAACAATCCCAGCATTTTTTTTTGCGGCGAGGCAGCCGGTGTGCCATCTCTGACTGATAGCATTCCTGTCAGGATATCAGAGACACTGATTCATGCTGGCAGGCATGTCATTGGGTTTGTGGACTGAGCTCAGACTGGAACACTCACCTACACTGCTGGATCAGTCCATGCGATTGGACACGGTCCACTGTGAGGCCAGCTCTCCATATGTATTCATTTCTCCTTGCTTATAATGTGTTTTTCTTTTACAGTTGGCCTTCCCTCTGGGACTATTGACAATGTCTCACTGCTCAATTGGACGCTACGGCTTCGCGGAGGCCGTGAGATTTTGAGGATGCACGAGCTTCTCGCTTTTCAGAAGTAAGAATTGCGTCATCTCCTATAATCACTCTGACTGTTTACAGAGCTGCAATCGGCAAGCATGAATAAATAAAACCACCCAGGCACTTTTCAAAGAGGATCCTCATTTGCTGGTTGATCGGCTGATGGCGGTAATTTTGCCTTTCTAGCGGTTTAATCATGAGTCGACCAGAAATGAGATGACAATCAGCATTTGGTGTTTGAAAAAGGCATAATGTAAACTTATTTATATAGAGACAGTTAAATAAAAATGATTCGAGATTAGATTTTCCATTTTCATCTGAGAGAAATCACAGAGACATAAATAACATTCATGAGAGTCTGTGCTGCGCAAATTAAGATGCATCAAAGCTTGGCAATATCAACAGTACTTAATGAATTGGTCACATTAAAACTCACATAAATGGAAATTAAGCAAAAGTGGGAGTGAAATAAAGGACAAACAAAAATGTATGTTTGCCATGTAATAATGTCATTATTGGACTGTCTATTTACTTTCAGTGCAAATAGCTGTCTTGTTGGAAAACACTTTTTTCAGTAATTGTCTACCATTGCCTAGTCGATAGATAGATAGATAGATAGATAGATAGATAGATAGATAGATAGATAGATGTATTGTACACCAATACACTTGGCTGCAGACAAGTGTAAATGGCATCTATAGTGGAAAGTAAAAGCTACTATTTTATACTTTACTGTTAATGCTATTTTATCAATTATAACATTAGACAGCATTACATAAGTTTGGCAGTTTAGTAGTCATCTGCAGAAAATGCCATGAACCGATCGGCTGTGTATGAATATACCTTGTTTATCTTTAAAGCGTGCATAGTAGTAGACTGTGTATTTTGTTGTGTAGGTTATTGACGTATCATTTAGAAGAAGAACAACCCAGTCTATACGTGTACTTTATTATGCTATTTGCTATTATAAGGTCTTTGGGAACATGTTAAAGCAAAAATGTATTTGATTTATGATGTTAATTAAAGCAGAAATGTGTCTGTGAAATGAGTCCATTTATTGTGTGCAGAAGAATAGAAGCAGTTTTATTAATGTTTACTTTTTTATTAACATTTTGAACAGTTTTGTTTTTATCATTTTGGTCAAATTGAAGTTTTAGTCATTTTGTTTTATTTTACGTCTTTTTAAAGCACGTCTATACGATTTGTATTCCTTTTTGTAGTTATTTCAGTACATCAATATAAATCAAATTTAAAAATAAAAAGCGTTATATGTGCATTTTCTCTGTTTATTTCAATCAACAAAAATGAGTTCATGGGTTTTGTTTTAGTTAATAACCATACATAAAATTCAAAAATTTCTAAAATTGTGTCTGTTTTATGGAATGAGTGTTTGAGGAAACTTAAATGGTTTCGCAATGAATGCTTCTGTAAGTACAACCATCATATTTTTGAAGTTTTTAAATGTTAAATCTGTGCTGCATCTCTAATTATTGTTTTGGTACGGTAGAAATGCAGTTCTCTGCAGCCGTATTGTTGTCTGCAGACGAATGCTGTATTTCTATTGGTTCGGAGCTGGCAATCAGCCCAAGGTAAGCGATGTTGATGTGAACACAGTCGAGGCATTACATTCTCTCTTCCCTGCTATAAAACAAGCTCACTGTGAAAGAGAAGTTCACGCTGAAACACTCGTTTTGTAAAGGCCATTTACCATAATGAACCTGGAAACAAGCTGAAAGAGCCCCACTGCAGCGAAGGAATTAAATGTCAACTTTGGTCTGAGAAAATAGACCGGAATTGTCCAAGAGGCATTCACCTCCGAAATGAGCTAATTTAACACTGAGAGGCGTCTCTGCATGGAAATAAAATCATCCGAGTGCTCCAACTCTACCGAGACGAGACCAAACCGAAGCAGGGAGAGAAAGATACACAGTCTGGATACAAAATATGATGCTCTTCCTTTGAGATTCGGCTGCGATATGAAGCTAATTAATGCTCCTTCTTGTAAAAACGACCTATGAACTCGGCCATGTGGTCCGGGGCTGTATGGGCAGGGAGCGAGGAGAGAGGAGGAGTGGATGTGCGTGAGGGCCAAGAGGGGCACAGAGAGGGAATGTGCCGAGTAGATAATGTTGGGTGGTGCGCCGTGTGCGGAGATTGCTTGGATCTCGCTCTAATAGAAGGATTATCCAGAGAGAGGTCGAGCTAATACTGTTGTTCAAATGAGGGATAGAGAGAAAAAGAGGTAAGGAGTGTGCGCCTCATCAGACTAACAAGCAATCCAGTTTTCATTAAGTCCCCGGCAGACCTCAGATCAGTGTCTTGTTAGCGAGAGCAGAGTGGGATTAGTTCAGCTCAGACGCTGGGGATGGAAGACAACTACAGCCTGATTACCTTACACAGATACTCTGGCACCGTTCAGATGGACACACAGGTCGGAACTAGAGAGCACACCGTAAAAACAGCACTGTGTCATTCTCAACGAGGGTAAAACATTAATGAAGTTCCTGCATTTTTCATTTCGAGTTCTATGTACCTCGGACTATGAGTTTGTCACTTTAAGATTTCTCAGCCAAAAGCTAAGAAAGGAGGAATTCATTTTACACCTAAGCACTCTCAGAATGATTCTGATTTCACATTTATCAGCCATTAATTGAGAAAAACAACAACAGTATTAAAGCATAGAACTTTTTAAAGAAATTATTATTATAAGTCAGTCTGGCAAAAGTGATTGTAAATGCTAAATTTAAATAACACCTTTATATTTTAATATACTTCAAAAATACAATGTATTCCTGTGATGCAAAGCTGAGCTTTCATCAACCATTACTGTCACATGATGATTGAATATATGCTAAATAATCATCTTTTGTTCAGATCTTCAGGGATTTCTAATATTAAAGAAAACAAAGAGTTTTGATGCTACATTGCAACAAGACTGACATGAGGGATCCACTATATATATATATATATATATATATATATATATATATATATATATATATATATATATTATATATATAATATATTTCTCTCTATTTCTTTCATCCATAAAAGTGGTGGTAAACTGGTCAAACATTTACACATAAAAGAAGTATCTGTGTTTAATTAGACACTCTACATACCTGTCAAAGAGTCTGAAAACATTCAGCAGATGCAATAACAGACTTTCAATAAATGTTGCTTATCGGTTTTTGAGTGAATGTGTGAAAGCTTCTGCTGTTCTTCACCTGTGTCTCTTCTATTCTCAGCATCGTGATGGTTCCAGAGCAAACAAGACGCAGGAGAATTTGTCCTTCCTCTTTTTTTCCTTATGCAGCAGATCGACCCTGGTTTGTGCTCACACACCCTGTCTGGAAGTTCCCAGTCGTCTCATGGCCTAATAAACCGGCCACGGCTGTCTGGGGGCCTCTCCCGAGGCCGGGGACCCGAGTGCTAGAGGATGAGAATAGCTGGATGATGGATGAGACAGAGTCTAAACAGACCCAGATTATTTATCGATTACATACACCAGACCTGGTCTGAGAGGCACAGAACCTCATAACGGAGAATATATAGACTTACATAAAGTCATACATAAAGAACTTGAAAAACAGTGTGTTTAAAATAACACTTTGTCTTACAAACAAATACGTATCTCATATATACTTTTACATTTATCAATCTTTCTATAATTTACAAGTATAATTATCCTGAAACTATTAATTATAAACAGTTCGTATTGGCTGCTAAAGCTGCAGTGCATTATGGGCGCTTTATTTCTCTCACTTTCTTGCAGGACTTTGGTAAAGTAAGTTAAAGACTTTTGTGAACTTTTTCTGCATTTTGTCCCAAAATTATAGTACTTCTTTCTGTGAAGATACTACAACATTCATGAATTTATACTTTTTCTTTTAATGGATAAATATTTATTTATTAATATACATCTATAAGTAGAAATAGTAACATACATACATTATAAAATATATTTATATGAACATGCAAACTTATTTAGATTTATAGATATATCCTGTTATATTGTGCCATCATATATCTTGTGTTTTGATTTTTTTCAGCTATCAGACACTCTGCTGTTGAGTTATTAGTATCTGCGTCCTTTTTTCCCTTCGGATTTACAAATGAGTTTCCTTTTTGCATTAAATTTATCAGCTAGCGCTTCATCTAAAATTCTCTATTGTTATAAAAACTATATGTAAGAATAATGCTGCTCATGCTAATGCCTTAAAAATGGCCAATTTGCTAGGAATTATGACCCACCCTGGGTGTTTAGCTGTTTCCATTTGCTCGGTTTCAGTGCAGAGAATCAGGAGGAACCTTATTTAATGCAGTGGGGTCTGCAGGAAGTATTGGTAGCCTCGACTCAGTAATTACTCTTGTTTATAATCATAATAAGGAAGTTTAACAGCTGAAACTTTGCTTTTAAAATGAGCCGTGCTTAACACAGGGTGTCAGAATTATTTAGCGATTCAGTGCTTGCCCGATGGCAGTCGGCTACTTGACTATAAAACTGATCGTTTGGGACTGAGGTGAATAGGACGACAGGACTATCCATTACCATAATTAATTGATTTGTTTTCTTCGAGCCTGCAGGTTAAATGCACTCTGTCTTCTCACAGTATAAACCGCAATAAAAAGCCTTTTAAAAGTGGTTTCCACGGTCGCAATGCAAAACTTCATGCCTGACCTGTTTCCATCATCTTTGCAGGATATGAAGATTGATCTTTTTCATTTGTTTCTATCCAGGTCACTGAACTGTCGATGCATTAATAGAAGGCTGGACGATGTCCACATTGGATAATAAGACTCATAGACTCACTGATGGCGAAGGGTCAAGGTTTGTCTGGTAAGTATGATCCACTTAGCTGTGTTTTCATGTCCAACTAAAACATGTTATAATATTTTGCAGTATATATCATCACTCTCTCTCTCTCTCTCGCAGTATATATATGTTGTAGTTGAAGACATTAATATTTTATTTGACATGCAGAGAAATCAATGCATGTCGAAAGTAAACAGCTTTTAACTTTACAAGAAAATGTAACCTTGAAACAAAGCATGAATATTCCCCTAAAACTATTTTTATAGCAATCAGAAATGTTCCTCTGATTCGACCACATCTGCGAAGCATCCTAGATAACCAGCGATTCTGTTAAACATTCCCCAGACCATTTTGACTCAGAGCACCCTGGCAACCGCATAGCAATGCCTGGGAGTTTTGCACGAGTAAACATCTGTAAAAATGTGTTAAATCTAGTTCCAGTCAGACATTTGTTAACATATGCTCTGCTTTCCAGTTTGGTGTCAACATGCTAAAGTCTGTGAAATCAGGCTCCCGACACAGCCGTGTTCAGCACAGCATGCATGCCTGCAGGGAACAGGCCGTGTGTCATTAATACACTGTCCTACATGAGTTTCTGCTGTGACACAGCGTATAATGAATCATGGTTATAAAACCCATACCTGAAATTAAAAATCTTATTATAGCCATCTATTCCGGCCGACATTTATATACAACCACAAGCGCACCAGGGTAATACTTTGATGTTCTCAACTCCGAATATCATAAATAATCGTGTTAAGCAGTGGAGGAGCCATTGAACTATGGCCATTAACAAATAATAAACAGAAACGATAAATAAAAACGCATTTAAAGTAATAAAACATAAATCAGCTTGATGAAAGTTGTACTCCGTTCAGTGACCTTTGATATGATACTTTGATATTATGAAAAAGCTTTAAAAAAAAAAAAACTTTCCTAGCCAAAATTTATTATGCAGTTTTTATAAAAAAAAATATGGCTGTCGCTGAATCAGTGCAGATTGTCATATTTTAAGTTTACAGACAGCTTAAAAAGTTGCTTTGTAATTCATCATGTAATCCTAGATTGATGAGATAGTGATATTATATTTATGTGCATCTGTTTTAGGACTTTTTGTTTATTCAAAAATACTCAATATTACAATAGCTATTTGGAAAAGCAATGTTTGGAATTGCCAAGTAGCACAAGCAAACTGTTTTTTAACCATAGCTTATAATAAGCATTTACATCCATACATTTACACATACATATCGCTCTGTGTGTGATTTATTGTGATTAATTTGGTTAATTGCTTACCATAGCATGTAGCTTATTGATCTGATTACATTATAAGCGATTGAGACAGTGCCAGTGAAAACACACCTAGCAAAATTAGCCTTCCGGTTTTGATGCAGGCGATTCTGCTTAGTATTCTGCTGGGATTTGTCACAATATTCAATAGGCTGGTTGGTTTTCCCGCTCATGTGAGGTATGTGGAGGGAGTATTGTGTGATGGGTAATGAGCGTTCCGCCGCTCGCCTCACCTCAAGCTTTTGTTTGCGGGAAAAGATTAGCTTAAAGCGCGCTAACCACGGAAAAGGTGCACAAAACCAGATGATATCCTCTCATGCGTGGTGTTATAAATTGGGACGAACTGTCAGAGTCACGGTGATTTATAGCATAATTAATGAACAATTAGCTAACAGATTAACGCTCGCGACTCATGACTCATTTATTTGCCGAAACTTTTGAGTTAACGTTCCGCATTTTATGAGGCGTAACTCGACGTCGTTCGAAGGACGAAAGTATGAAAAGGCTGTATCAAGGTGAACGCCGTATTTTAATATGTTGAGACTGTAAGACCGTCACGTGCCTTGTGTCGCAAAGGTTCGGAATAATTAATGCCGTCTGGCCACGTTCGCGGTCCAATTCAAGCTTTTCATTCGTTTTCCCCTCAGAGCGCTGAATGGAAATTGTTTCTGAGCGCACGCGCGCGCGTCTGTATGTAATAGCAAAGACTGATTTGGCTCTGTTGTGAAAGGATTAGAGTTTGTGAGACATTGTGAAGCCGCTAAGGAGGACTAGTCTGTTAATCGGTGCCATGGAACGAAAGAGAGAGAGAGCTCGTGAAGCGCACGCATGTTAATGGAAGAGAGGTTTCCCTCCCAGTACAGGCTTTTCAACGCCGAGCTACTCCACATTCATCATTTAGGAGCACTCACGCTGACTGCAGTTATGGAACAGTTCCAGTCGGAAGACTTGCATTTCTCTCTTCCCTTTAGCCATTACAAAGTTATTACAAAGTGACATATGTATATCTATCTATCTATATGTATATCTATCTATCTATCTATCTATCTATCTATCTATCTATCTATCTATCTATCTATCTATCCGTCTGTCTGTCTGTCTGTCTGTCTATCTATCTATCTATCTATTAATCTTTCTCTAATCAGTTAAATTCCCTCAACATATTTTAATATTTACCCATGCACCAATCAATAAAGTAACCTACGTTTCTTCTAGATTTAGTAAAAAACCAATTGTAAGTTACTTTTAAAAGTTATGCGTACTGCATTACTCTACAAAAAAAGTAATTAATTGCATTACTTATGGAAAGTAATGCATATTTTTTCACTACTTTTGTCACTTGGGCTTAATCTGAAATTTGAAATTGATAAACCTCAGCCTGAAGAAAGTGCCTCACTCCCGATTTCAGGTGTCAGTGAATAAATAGGAAAAATAATTTAACATTTATTTAAATTAAAAAAGTCATTTAATGTAATGCATTACCGACACTGAATAATTCTTTGCCAAGAAATGTGTTTAAATAATTCCAACGGTATGTAATATTTAAAGTAATCCAGTCAAAATAGCCTCAAGCTGATTTTATAAGGCTATGTAGGCTATTCAATATATAATCGTATAATATTTTTGCATCACATTACTGCATATTAGCTAGCTGGTCATTAGCATTGATAGCATGCTAAACGCTAAGTAAACGATCTTTGAATAGCAAAAGCCATCCTCTTCTCAATGTTTTGAATCTCTCCAGCAACTCCCACATGAAGCATGCTGGGAACTCCAAATCTATTTGACAGCTATATCTTGTATTAAGAATGAGAGGCGTGCTTTAAACCACTCAGACACTCCTTTCTGCGCTTTTGTTGTTTTGTTGTGTTCTCTGTCTATCCTTTAGCGCTGACCCCTCATTACAGACTCATCTCTCAGGTGGAGAAGTCTAACTCGTCTGCCTCTCATGGGCCCGTTTCTGTCCATCTAGCTATCTGACTCAACCGGCTGGCTATAATCAATAGCTTCTCCCATCATTTCTCATGAGATACAACCACTAGAGCAATGACCTTCCTCGCTCTCATTCTTTCTTTTGCCGGCCTCTCCTCCCTCATTAAATTCTAAGCTGTGAGGTCGACCCTAACGATTCCAGCATGAGAGAAAAGGATAAAAGTGAGAGACAAAATAGATGAGAACTATTTTGGGGCTGGATATCCAGGAATGACCCAAAGGCTTTAGCATGATTCCAGTCTGATGGAAAACGGGACTCCGTAGTCACTGCGGTCCCTTAATATGAAGACCATCGGACCAAAGAATTCATCACCCAAAATAGTTGAAGGACTCTCAGACGCCTTTTTGAATTTAAGAAAACTAAATTCAGGTAGACATGTTCACTCGATGCAGTATTCACAGAGGGCCATTGTAGGAAGCTTGAGATGCATCCACCCACATCTAAACCAGACCGTGGAGAAATATAGCAGCTTTAGCTGCATCGGTGCAAAAGCTGATAGCGAGAGTTTAGGCTTGATTTCCTGCTTTCATTCACAAACACTATCAACACTAGACACGCTATGAGTGGGACCAAAACCTCAAAAATTCTGTCTTATCAAATGTTATCCGGAGGTATGAAGGCACCGGCCACATCCGAAGCCAATGTTTTCCTAACATCTTGCCTACTGAAACACCTCCATACTGCCAGTTTGTGACTGTAATATAAATATATCCTTTGTCACCTATGATGCCCTAAAAATTCTGTTTCTATTTAGAAATAAGCATCAACATTGACATCAACACAAACCCAGTTTGTCTATCTATACTGCATTTTTAAAGTAAAGTTTTTTTGGCCAGATTTTCAGTTAAATTATACATGTAGTATATGATGAAAAAAAAAATCATATTGGCTATTTCATTTGTTTTTGATGTGTAAATTATTATTTTGTGAAAAAAAGTCGGTAATGCAATACATAATATACTTCTATTAAAGGTGCCCTCTCTGAAATACACGAATCAATAATAATATGTTAAATTATATGGCTAAATAGAATGAATAAATAATACAAAAATAAATGGCTTGACAAATAAACGAAAAAATAAGAAAAATTAATTTGGGGAACCACTGAATAGACATTGACATTGTAGCTGCTTTTGAGTTGGAAAAAAGCGCTATAAAACAAAATCACCGTAATTAGAAGCATCTGGAATGCTGGGATTCTGCTGTTTTTCATCATTAAATCATGGTTCGGTATGCTGCTGTTTTATAGATTTAATATTTAATGTGTGTGTGTAACACAAGGTGTAAGGTTATCCTAATTAGGCTGTAACCTTCAGCTGGTGTAATCTGTTGAGTCAGCACATTGCAGGGGAAGCGTTTAATTGGTCAGTAAAAGTTATGTTGCTCTCTCATCTTCTTACTCTCACACAGTCTACCAAGGTCTGGCCTGATGGGAAAATGCTCACTCTGTATAAATACACACGGGCACTAATCAGCGGATTAAAGAGGCAAAGGAAAACGAATCATAATGCACCAACAGAAAGAGAGCGAGTGTGACATTTCTGGGCTATCTGTGCTTTAATTAAATGTTTGAGACTTTCTAAGCGCTTTAATTTTCACTTAACTGCATTTCTAATCATGAATCACTGCTTCACAGTTAAAATTAACACATTTGATGTCGCCAAAGAGAAAACCCAAAGGACAGACCAGGGGAGAGAGGTGTAGTTTATTTGGTTGATTTGGAACTTTGTTTAACAGGTTGTGACATACAAAAACCAGGAGTTAAAGTTTAGTGTAAAGAATGATGAAGGTGTAACACTAAACGAGAGCAGTTGCAGACCAGAGAATCCCTACATGTTTAAAACATGGCCAAATATTCATATTTCAAACTTCAAAAATATATGGTTTTTATGGACATTTCATGCATCTAAACTTTTTTTTTTTATGTAAAACTTCAAAGTGTTTTACAGAAGACATGTCAGAAGGTCTACATACATACAGGTACATAGAATACAAAAACGTATTTTAAAGGCAGTTCTTCAAAGTATGTTCATTTCTGCACTCAGTACTTGGTCGGGGCTCTTTCAGCGATACGTCTGTGACTCTGCTGAAACATTGTTGAGCTTCAGCTCATCCGTGTTGTTGGATCCACTCATCTTTCTCTTGAAAATATCCCATAGATCCCACATGAGGTTCAGGTCAGTCATGTTGGCTGACCAGTCATGGTGGGCAGGTGCTAAGGTCCTGCTGGAAAATGAAATCAGCATCTTCATGAAGTTTTTTATCAGATGGCGCATAAAGTGCTCCAAGATCACCTGACAGAAGGCTGCATTGACTGATGACTTCATGAAACACAATGGTCAAACATCAGCAGATGTCACAGCACCCCAAACCATCACCGACTTCAGAAACCTCCCACCGGACTTCAAGAAGCTTGGTTTCTGTGCCTCTCCAGTCTTTCTCTGAACTCAAGACCTTGATTTCCAAATGAAATGAAGAATTTACTTTTATGTGAAAAGAGGACCTTGGACCAGTAACAGTTCAGAAAACTTTCTCCTTAGCCAAGTTAAGATGCTCCTGGTATTGTTTTTGTTGCAGAAGTGGCTTGGTAGCCCTTTTCCTGAAGATGTTTGAGCGTGGAGACTCTTGATGCACTGAATCCAGCTTCAATTTTTAGTTGCCTAAAAACCTTTTCCTATTCAATTTCTTCCTTCCAGTAAAATTTGCATTGAATATGCTTTGATACAGCACTCTGTGAACAGTCACTCCTTTCAGTAATGACTCTTTGTGGAGGGTGTCAGTGATCATTTTTAAATAAAAAAAAAAAAAAACTTTTTTTACTTTACATGCTATGAGTCTATTTATATATTAGTGAATTAATACTTTTTGCAATATAGTGTGTGTGTGTGTGTGTGTGTATATATATATATATATATATATATATATATATATATATATATATATATATATATATATATATATTATAAAAGTATTAATTTTTATATTTTGCACTTCTATTTTTCTGAGAATTGTGTTTATATATCGTAATTCAGATTTTATTTTTCTTTCAATTTTAAATTTACACCTTCTAGTTTTAGTACAAGTTTATTTATTAGTATTTACCTTTTTTTTTTTAATTCCATGGTTGAAACTGGATTTCAATATTTTTTTACCATTTCTGTATGCCTGAAGAATCCAGTTTCAAATAAACTACCAAACTTTCTGCAACACAAATATGTTTACATTCACAGTATGTATTTGAGATATTAATGTATTTTTCTACAGCAATAAGGTCGTGAATAATTGCTTTTTCGTTTGATAATTCTAACTATATATATATAATTGCTATAGCAACACGAGCACCCTACATGTGTGATGCTAATGGTCTTCTTACAGCTGTATCCTGAATTTTGATGAGAAGCAAAGCGAAAAGAGTGGGAATTTAGTATAACTACTCAAAGTAAAGTAAGTGAGAATAATTGCAGGTTTTAGCATTGAGTAGAAGCAAAATTATGACGGTACCTTCCAGCACTTTTCCCTTTCTTTTCTCAGCAGATCCAAACAAATTGTCTTTGAAGAGTGGAAGCTGTTAAGTCAGAAAGTGGTGGCACAGGTGAGTTTAGTCGCCGCTTGGATCAAACTCCTGAGGGTTTCTGGGCATGTGAGTACTGACTCTTGACAACTCATTATCAGTAAAGTGAGCCCAAGACCATCATCCCAGCTGCTTTACAAACCCCTCCGCTCAGGACATCTATTCCCTTTACATGCACTATAACACCCGCTCGCTCTCAGCAGAGAGACGCTCTACTCCTTATCCATATTCAACAGCAAAGAGTTTCTTCTGACAGTTCTCTTTATATGACCTCCAACCTTTCTCTCTCGGTTTCAGTTTAATCTGCTTTATTGGAATGATAAAAATGTATTTTTTTAACAGCTGAATATATTAATAAAAAAAAAAAGAAAAAAGAAAGAAAAGTTCTGACTCTAAATTATTGTTGGAAAAGCTGTGTAGAGCTGTCACTGTGCATTGTATATTAATGATGATCTGTAACAGAGCCTGTAACAAACAATCTGTATTGGATGAAGTAAACATTCAATAATCATCTTTTCAAAACATCAATCAAATCACTCAGAAGAAAACTGTAACTCACAAAAAAGGCAAATTAATATTGGCTATAAAGTTACTCCAGCCACTTTAATGTACACAGTAATGTAAATGAAAACCAAAAAAAAAAATTATTTAAATGAATAGATTTATTCAGCAACGATGCATTAGTTTGATCAAAAGTGACTGAAAAACGTTATTTAAAATAAAATAAGGTAGTGGTTTCAACACCAAATCTTGTCTTCACTGACTCCAATTATGTGCAGTAGTGTGTGAATGAAGAAAGAAAGATCTTAATACTGATGTTAGCACATCTATTGCAGATTGAATGAAGCAACAGTTATCGTGTGGCCACCCATCAGCGTTGGGGTAAATCTAGTCTCATGACCTCCTGAGATCCTTTCTAAAACATCTGCTTTGGAAAATCACAGCCGCCTGACCCTTCAGTGTCTACACTGACGAACAAGGACGTCCTGGTCCTGAGTGTAGACTGTGTGTCAGCATGAAGGGTGGTCTCACTCACTCACTCACACACACACACACACACACACGTACGTCCACACACCTTTCTCAGAGCAGAGCTGGCGTTTAACTCACACTCTGAAGTGTGAAAGCAAGCTGAGACTCCAATCCTGAGGGTGTAAGTGCGCGGCGCGTGTGTGTGAGTGTGTGTGGAACGAGTCACAGCGGGGTGTCAGCAGTCACCCAGAGGCTCCTCCATCATTAGTGTAGTCCTTCCTCTTCCTACTGTCACAGAGAAGAATCACAGTGCCTTTGTTCTGAATCCAGCCATCCAAGCATCTGGCAGCCGTCTGTATCTCCTGACAGAGCAGATTCAGTGTGGCCACCATGCAGCGCTGCTTCCTTTATCTCCACAGACTCGTCTTGGTCTGTCAACAGCTCTCTCTCCGCTCAGTTCAACGTAAAAAAAAATTGTTCTTTTGTGTTTTTGTTCGGCAAGCAAAACAAAATACTCTTCTTTTCAAGAATGGATTTCCGTGCACTGTACAAAAAACAGCATTATTAATATTTCAAGTTGATTAACAGATGTTTCAAAGTATGATTTTATTTATCACAGGTTTTTGTTTGTTGGCTTACATGTATGTATGTGCGTATTTGCTGCTGCTTTTATGTAGACACATTCATTTTGTGTTGAAACCACATGGATTGATGGGCTTGTTCCTGCATTCCCAATATGTTCCCAAGCATTATAGCCATAGCCTTAGCATGTTATATATATCATATTTTGTTTTTACATTTTTAAAAGAAGTTTAATCTCACCAAGTCTTATTTGATCAAAAATACATTAAACTATTTGTGAAATTGTATTTAAAAAAAAAAAAAAAAAATATATATATATATATATATATATATATATATATATATATATATATATATATATTTATTTTTTTTTTTTATTATATATATTTGATATAGATATAGATTGCATTGCTCATTTTGATACATTTATTTGATATAACCATGATACGTTTCTTTAGGACTCTTATACAAATATTTGGAAAATCTATTGCAAAAGTCACATTTAATCACCATCAATTTTAAATATGAAATGCTCTCAAAATGTACACCATAACTTAACGGGATAAAAAATATATGCATACATATAAATTTCTTGTCAGTTTAAAAAATGCATGCAACATAAAAGTACAATTTCAAAAGTCTATTTACTCAAAGAACCTTTGACCAGTTTACTTCAGTTTATTCAGTCAATTCCACCTCATCTAAAACTTATTTTGAAATCCAACATTTGTGCGTCACAACTGACACTTGGAGTTGTGCGAGTCAGCTGAGACCGGCAACTTAAGACTCTGATCTTCAACAGCCCGCGATATCCCATAAAACACTACATTTTGCTGAGGCACAGAATCAAGCTGCGCTATGATGGATTTAAAACCTCACTAAATGTGTGTGTCTCTCGGTATTTTCCTGAAACAATGCTAGTCTCTACAACAACCGCGAGCGGAATAATAAAAGCAGACAGCATTGCTGGAGGAATCAGACGTCAGACGAGCACACCGGGCTGTCGTCTGTGTGTGGGATTACTCACAGGATCAGTCCCACCACAGCCTCTGCACCTTTTCAACAGTAGCTGCAGCAATTTTCCTCAAGATTTCACCCCAAAACAATCTTCGACCGAGAGCTGATAGAAAAGAAGCGAAAGGTTGTTCCCTGCAACCGCTCTGTCACATTTTCTGCCTCAGTTTAGGCCAGTGCTTCTCGGCCTGCGCATAAGTACCTTTCACTGACATAAAACCACAATTATGTTCATTTAAATTCATATCATACTGGCTATCGTTTTGCAAAAGTATTAATATTATTCATATGGCCATTAAAACAAAGATCACTGAATGACTTGCTGTAACTTTATTATACTTCATCTGATTTTATATTCATTTCAATGGATGCCACATATGTTTACATCAAAATTGTTAAGTAAAACTACTAAAAATCATTTCTGTATATACATTTGTAAATAAAATTAGTGCTGTCAAATGATTAATATATAATCATATGTAATAATATATGTTTGTCTGTATATATACATATCCATGTAAATATTTTATACATATATGCTGTCTGTGTGTTTATATGTATACATAATCAATATACACAGTACACACACATATAGTACTATGTAAACAATTTTTTTTTATTTAGGATGTGATTATTTGCAAGTAATCAACTGATAGCACGAAATCTAAAAAAAAAAAAAAAAATTTAAACTTAAAATACTGGAAAAATGTAGCCTTAGCAGCTAAATGAAATAAAATAATTTAGTACTAAAATCTTAAAAAAATAAATTATAAATAACTGGTATAAAAACATGAACTGACTAAAACAAAAAGGTAATTCAAAATATGAATGAATACTACACTAATATATAATAATAATAATTAATTATAGGTGTAAAGCCAGTACACCTAAACACACTAAATATTCCCATATTTCAACATTTATACACATTATAAATTATTATTATACACATTATTGTTTTGCATATGTGAATAATTTTATAATTATTATTTTAAATCATAAATTCTATTTTATAAATTAGCTTAAACATGCAATTGTATTGTGAAAAAGTATGCGTTATATGAATATATTAAAAGATTTACTTTTAAAAGAGATGCTGAGAAAAACACATTGCACTCACTGCAAAGGCCATAGATGTCCATCAGATGCATGGCTATACATTAAATTAAAAAACAGCATAGAATGAAAGCCAGCAAGTGTCCTAACGGGGAAGAGTAGACAGTACATATGTCACTGCTGGCATTTGGAAAAGTGTCTGTAACCACCATTAGCAACGTGTCTGCAACATCAGCTTATGTCAACAGGTTAAATCCGTGGCATTTCATTCAATTCTGCATCCCAGATCAACAGCAGACAGCAATTGTTGTGCAACCATGTGGACGAGTCACCATACGAGGTTACCAAGGAAATGATACAGATTCTGGCATAGTGACAGATGTTCAGTGACATTCAGAGGACCGTCGCCAAGGACAGGGTATTTGACGAGAGAACCTGCTGCAAAGATCTATTATTGAGTTGCCGCCACACAGACCTTGGAATGTAGCGATAAGGACAAAAATCGTTAGATAAACAATGCATAAATACCACAAGTGCTTCTGCATGCAATTCCGACCGAGATTCACAAGACTATCATCTTGATCTTTTCCGAAAAAAGTTCCACACTCTGTTTGGATTTTCGCTAAGCATTAAGAATGAACAGAAAATTCAGAAGTCAAGTGCTTGGAGCAAAATCAGGTGTGAGTGAAACTATTCAAAGACCGAGACAGAACATAAGTCATCCTTTTATTTGAAGGTGGGTCTCGTCGGGCAGTAGGAGCCCGTTTGCCTCGGGCGAACAGCGCTCAAGCTTATGAGGTCGTCATAGAAACATTGGTTGCATTTCCTTTATGATTTCACGTGGAGAAATCTCAGCTCTGCTGCCGCTCTTATTGGATGAGAATCTGATTTGGCCTGAAGTGAAGCATCTGACTCAACTACCAAGGCCTGTATTAGCTCAGGTTTGGAGTAAAGTCGTCTACAAAGAGGCTCCACGAGACTTTCCTTCCAACATTCCAACATTCACACACTTCTTTATTTTTTAATGAAGGCTCTGTAAGTGAGAAAGATACCTTGTACAGAAGAAAAATATAATGAGCAGTTGTGTGTGTGTGTGGTGTAAATGTTTAATGTGTGCTCAGGGGGCTATTTCCAGTTATCACTAACAGTCAAATAAATAGATCTAGGAGCCCAAATCTAAAAAAGAGGTTGTGTGTGTGTGTGTGTGTGTGTGTGTGTAAGTTGAGGCATGTAAGCAGTGCTGATACTGATCAAACACAACATCTAATTAACTTAATTTGCTGCACTGCAAATAGGAAAACATGTGAAAGAGAGAAAGTGAGGAAATTAACAACAACAAAAAACAAGGGGGAGAAAAGACTTTTACCCATTAGTTCAGCTTGTAAGAGGAAAGATGAAGATCAACAAGATAGAAAAATAAAATATGAAAAAGTACTAAAGTAGAAAAGAAAAAGACAAAAGAAGTATAAAAGGAGCAAATCAAAGCAGGAAAGTCTTCTGTTTGCACAAAACACGTTTGCCTTTTTTTAGTTGAGTGTTCATCATCTATTTAAAAACAAAGAGCAATTAAATTTAAGCTTGGTTTAAGATGTTAGGTCTAGTTGTAAAAGGGTTCCCTCTAGCAAGAGCTGAGGTAGATTTTATTACTGAGAAAAATTTATACTGAATGTATATAAAGAAATACTCCCTGCTGTGCCAAATAGTAAAGAACTGTGATGTTAAAACATATTCATACATCGTATTTGGGTAACGTTACACCACTAGTAGAAATGGAAAACAGAGAGATAGAGGAAAAAAGAAAGCTTGATATAGAGAAAGTATTAAAGAAAGAAAATGTAAAACAGAGAGATAGTGGAAAAAAGAAAGCATGAGAAAGTACTAAAGAAAGTAAAAAAAAAGTATGAGAAACTTGTTTCAACAAAGTAAAGTCTGAAAGAAAGAATTAATAACAAACACTGCAAATTTGATTTTGATGTTTTGATGTTTTGCACTAATATATTAATTCTCAAACCATTCTAATACGATAAGAAACGTGAGCACGAACTGTTACGATTGTGTGTCTCTGGCTGTCTTTGCGGTGTCCTCTAATTTACAATAACAGATTTGTTGTCAGATCCAATATATATTTAGTGTACAAAAAACTCGTCAATAGCTCAACATGAATAATGACATTTTAATGTCTTTATTTACAACTCTGCCAAATGTGCTTTGACAGTTTTATTGTGATGATGGCAGGAGCCCAACGTACATTATAATCAGCTATGAAAGAAATGCTCTGACATTGGAATGCTGCAGACTCCTTGACAGTGAATTATGCACAGGATTCCCGGCAAAGCCCCGGATTCGCGCGAAAACTAACTAGTTTTAATTCCCGGTCAAGGACGGGTGGCGTGATCGCAACTCGGTGATGGACATAATATAGTCTTTTCGTCTGAAAGCTTATAGAGTCGGCAAACAGATCGGACAGCAAATGAACCCAATGAAAGACGATATTCACCGGTAATGGTGGGCAGGCAAGTGCTCCCGGTTGTGCTGCATGCGGTGCTTTGTCGGGCCGTGTTATCGTTATGTCATGCTTCCATCAACGAGAGGACTTATCGATCTTGGCAGGACTTCAGAGGTAAAGGTAGATACAGTATAGGGAAGCCTATCCTCATCAATATTCCCCCTGCTGCAATCATATCTCCGCATACTGGCCCTCCGGGAACGGACGGATGCAACGCCGGAACCATGGACACCTCCAACATATGTAATTATGTAGGACATACTTCATAAATGTTTGATGTGTGGAGAGACGGGGAGCAAGATCAGAGCGGTTTTCGTTGTATGGTGCTGCAAGCGGTTGTCATAGCTCATGAAACTGGTCGTCAAATTTGATTTGTCGAGCAGCATTCTTCTTGACGTTATTCTATGCATAACCGGTTATTCTAATAATTCAATGACCCAACGTCAATTATTCTGTACGTATCGCGCTGTGCATTCTTGAAACTAATGTTATTGTTCTTATATGTATATTTGCAGTTATTAATGTCAAACGATTAATCGCTATTATTCACATAAAAAATAAAGGTTTTTGTTTGCAAAATATATGTGTATGTACTGTGTTTATATATATATATATATATATATATATATATATATATATATATATATATACACACACACGTATAGAAAATATATATACATATACTTTTTCATATTAATATTATTATATTTTATATTATAGAATTATATATAAATGTATTTAATATATAAACATCATGTTTCTCTTGAATATATACATGCATGTGTTTGTATACATACAAAATTAATATACACATTGCACACATACCAAACATTTTTTGGATGCGATTAATCGCTTGAAAGTACTAGAATGCATCATAATGGCTGTTTACATATTGGCTCCTATTTACCGTAAACCCTGCAGAAATGTTTCCCATACCTGGACCTTTCTGTGGACTACAAAGGTTAAAATAAAACATACTTTCTTCTGTTTCCTGTTCATGCGTTTTCTGACACCATTTAACATGTTTCTGCTCAAACGCCATTTTTCGGTGAGTGTCCGAAACTTGCGAATATGAACCATGTTATTAGGTGCCTGATAAGCATCTAACCGTAACATTCTACTGTAACATTTCACACTGTTCAAGTTTGGTACTGCAATGCACTTGTGACTTAATTTATAACCTCTATATTATTTAGAGTTAAATGTACTTTAAACTAGGTTTAAAAGAAGGTTTTGAATGGCAATAACTCAAGGTTTGAACTTTTCACTTTTGAATTACTTCGCTTTTTCGTGTTTACGCAGTCCAGAAAAGACTTCACACATGTTGCTGGAACAACATTACTGTCCAAAAACAGGCCTAAGCCTATCCCTGTCTCTACCCCTAAACGTACCCATAATGTATCCCAAAAATAAGAGGAAATGATGAATAACAAGGGTGCAGAGGCACCTAAGCCTTGCCATAAGCTAAAAACAGTAATTTTCTGTAATGTATCTATCAGTTGTGATTGGCCGATTGAGATGATGTTCCTGCTCCTAGGACATTGATTCAGGAATGTGTTGTACTTGATGAAATCACGTGCACCCATTTATTTCAATTCATTCAAATATATTGATATATTGATATATCCAATTCATTCATCATACCGTCATTGTCATGTTCATCCAGGAACGAAACTCCACTAATTTGTGTTGAAATGGTTCTACGATGCCTTTTTCACTTGCTTTTTGCTTTTTTTGTTGTGTGTTGTGTTTTAGCTAGCCATGCAAATAGAGAAACTGTCAATAGTGTCTTCTGGCGCATCTGCCAGCTCAGAAAGGCTGAAAAGAAAACACTCAGCCAGTTTGTTATGATCCATCTGAGTCCAAAACTGTGTCAACCAATGAGCAGTTTTATTTTGCAGCCAGTTTCTACATAGCTAGCTGGCTATTAGAATAAGACCACCTCTGAGCCACATACAGAGTCCAAGGCAGCAATTCATGTGTCTTGTGTCGACTCCGCATGGAAGAGAGGAGTGGGGTGATCAGTGTGGGGTTAGAAATTTTGTGGAGAAGATGTTTAGAGAGCACAAAAATTATTTTTTCATTTAAAAGAAGCTTTTGGAACATTTCACTAGCTTGCTACCCCGATGCCCGCCCTCAGTGCTCTCTAAATTCGGACGGCTCGCTTGCTCAATACAATGTGCCACAATTTCAGCCAATCAGAGACGAGGCTGCTAAATTCTGATTGGCTTCTTTGACAAGCAATCACAACATTCCCTGCATTTACCAAGCACAGCGGAAGTGGAAAAATACAATGCATGCGTAATTATCATGCAAGCTGATATTCTGATCATACATTTTACAAATTCCAAATGACATCAAGCCTAACTACTACTATTAATCTCGTATTTAATCATTTTTAACCCATAAATAATTGCTTGTGAAGGCTGGAAGTGAAAAACACGCTCAAAATATGATCGCTTGTGGGCAGAATTGTGGCAGAGATCCAACCCCATAGAGGAGTAGCTCATTATGATCTTTTTGTTGTTATCATGACTGTACTAAAGCGAAAGTAGATCCTTTGCGGTTTCAAATGGTACCTTATTCTAATTTATACGATCGAAACCGTCAAGAGTATTTTTAGTTCTTTTTCGAGGTCATAGAGAAAATACCAGACAGACTGCACCGGTGCAGGCTTCGACCCCAGAGGGTTAAAGAGACATGCACCGAAACAAGTCACTGTGAACAGAGCCGTTTTAGACGAGGTAAAAATAGCATTGTTTTACATCAAGCAATTTTAACCAAAGTATGTTATATATTTCATTGAAAACCTTAAGGAACCACACCAACTTGTGAGAAATGGCCATCCGATTGCCCTTTAAACTAACTAATTAAATATCTAACTTTGATCATTACTATCCTATTTCATAAATAATGAAACAAGACACTTAGAAATGTTTACTAATTTTAAAAAAGAAACACTAGTTAAAGAGTAGGTCTAATTGTATAGTAGGTCACACATTTAACTTTTAAAGTCTAAATTCTAAACTTTTGGCAAGTATGTGACAAATAAAGTTTTAATTAGCTATCTTCCCCAGCTGAAAGAGTTGAGACATTAAAAATCCACTTATGGTTTATCAGTATGCAGCAACAAGCTGCTAATTATCAGTTATCAGCAAATAAACTCTGTATTGGTGCATCACTAATTTACTTGGTCAGTATCTGTCTAATAAACAGGATGAATGTGGAGTCAGACGGTCATTAATGCAAAAACTTAAGCAGACGATCAATACATAAAAGCTTTGTAGCTGGCAGCGTGATACACAAACAGTGTTTTTCCCTACACTATTTCTTTTCAGAATGAACCGCGGGTTTCTTGAAAAGCGGCTTGCGGCTGAAGTGAAAATGTCATGTCAGATCACAGAGGGTGTGGGAAATATAAAATGCAAAATTGCCGGCAAGAGAAAGTTAAAAGAAACAGAAGGTGGGGAAAAAAGAGAAGTTTAGGTTAAAAATAAAAGCAAAAATTAGAGAGAAGCTGTGACAGGCTGGTAAACGAATACACCGGCAACAGGGTGAAACGACTGGACAAAGAGGAGAAACAGTGCCCTCTCCTGACGCCTTACACATCTGGGTGTGTCACGGAGAGAAAATCTAGTGTGAAATATTAGTGTTTCTGACTTTTAACCTCTTACAGAATATTATATTGCTGTTCTATAAGGTTCAGACAAGGCCTGCGGCTGCAATCTTCCTGTTACTGTAGTGCACGGTTGCAGTTTTAAAATGCTTTAGAGAAGCTGAGGACACTGCAAGTCTAATTCTGTGACCTTTCCAAAAACTTCACTAATGCGGTCAATGGTTCTAAGCGTAAAAACAAAAATACCCTGCAGCTAACGGAATTTATCAGAACTTTCACAAGCAGCCTGCTTTGGGTTTGAATCGTTCACTGACCTATTTTGTAATCTCACCTGGATTGATTGTGCTTGGGTTTGCACTAAACGCTGTTACCCATAATTCCGTTCAGAATAAGTGCGACAGACTCTGAGCGTGCAGAAAATGTAGCGGCGTGAAACTGCTCTTTCCCTTTCGAGTCACCTTACGGTCTACATGAGGATTCAGACATAACAGCTTACGGTGAAAATTGCTCACGAATACAGTGAGAGAGAGAGATGAATCTGGAATGGTCTGCCCGAATCGGGTTTATACAGGAAAATGGTTGTTTTCATTGCTGTGTTAAAGTAAGTGTTGCGGAGTTTAAAGAAAGTAAATAAAAGATGACTCAAGCAATATTCAAAGATATGAGGCTTGAGAGTTACCTATCTTTTATAAAATGCTTTGCAATGTGGCTCTTTGCAATCAGCTGCAAATGTAAAATAAAACAGCTTACTAAAATAGCCACACCTTTAATCAGTTTTACATAAGTATGCATTTTAAAAATAAGTACAGTCTTATTGTTTCAAGCAAATGATTATATAATAAACTATTATAGTATTGGTTCTCGATGCTGACTGGTATTGCCATTTAAGCAATAGTGATTATAATATTTTTACATTTGGACACAAAAGGTTATAGATACAGCTTTAAATGAATATATATAAAAAATATATATATATATATATATATATATATATATATATATATATATATATATATATATATATATATATATATATATATATATATATAAATAAATAAATAAGTACATCTAAATCTTGTGCTTTTATTAAATACCGAACAAATTAAAATATAACATGTAATAAATAAATAAAAATATACTAAAAACTTTTAAGAAATTATATAATAAATATAAATAAAAAATCATTAAAATCTAGATGATTTTTGATTAAAAAAATATACATAAATTAAACTATATAAATATAATAAATAGAAATGTATCTAGCTCCTAACTCTTAAATAGGATTTAAAAAATAAACGTATGTATTTAAATCTAAATCCATATTAAATACAGATTGTTTGTAAAACAAAATATATATATATATATATATATTCATGTAAAACTGAAATCTTGTAAGCCAATTTGCAAACTGGGGCAGTTTTTGTTGCTAAGTCATCCCATATTTTGTAGTTTTTCAATGTCT
>NC_056700.1:22461622-22462775 GCF_018831695.1 Puntigrus tetrazona
TAATAATAAAGAAATAAAATAAACATAAAATGGTACAATTAATCCCAGATTATTTATTAACAACATACGCTGTCAAAAAATGTAGTTCTATTATTTTTTACACATCTTAGCCTACAGACACATTAGAATATTTATAGAACTAAAATGACAAATGTGTAAATATAATGCAGTGTAGATGTAGATAAGTAAAAATGATGAGGTGTGTAAAATGTCGTTTTATTTGACAGCTCCGTGAATCTGCCTCGGCAGTGCTTGTCTGCGTCTGGGCGTTTCGCGCATGCGCACTCGTCTCTCTCCTTTTTTTCCAGGCCAGTGCGGCAGGCGGACCGCAGGGAGAGCGAGAGATTTTTAGGAAGGACAGTTACAAAAGTTAAAGAAGACGAGAAATCATGACACGGAACAGCGAACTCGTCGATCGCCTCTCCTCGCCCCTCAGCTTGACATCGCTCATCACGGCGCTCGTGTCACCTATGAAATACTGATTTTTGCCATCCACACCAACTTGAGGATATAATGCCGGGAAATGGATGAGAACTACCGCAGTCGCCTGGAATTGCTTGTTGGATATTGAATCTGGCGCTCGGGGATGCGGTCGGGTTTGTTTTCCCTCTATATAATTAATATATGAGAGCAGAGATCTTGGGCCAGTCCGTTATTTTTCACATCGCCGCTCTGATCTCATAGTTCCGCGGGACGCGATGCATCGACCCGCTCTGTGTTTTACTTTCATGCTTTTTTATATTGCGTTTTTATGTACAGCACTTTGGTTCCACTTCGGGGTGTTGAAAGTGCTTTTGAAATAAAACTGAGTCTGGAGTAGATGTCAAGATGGGTGATGCCGCAGAGATCAAGGAGAGCAGGAGGACGTTCATCGTGCCCGCGATCAAATCTGTTGATCACTACGACTTCGCCAGGGCCAAGATATCGTGCAGTTTGACGTGGCTCATCGCCAAAGCCTTTGGATCTGGTAAGAAAAATCAGGGTTTTGAGTGATGGGGCAAGTTGTCACAAGGGCTGTGCCTTATCTCAGTGGCTTAATATAGGCTTTATCAAACAGGGGTCTGGGGACCAGGGGGGCCATGCAGTGAAAGTATAAATAATAATAATAATAATAATAATAATAATAATAATAATATAAAGTATGCATTAAAAA
>NC_056700.1:22464003-22472815 GCF_018831695.1 Puntigrus tetrazona
AACCTTTAACAAATATTAGAACCTTCTTGTATAAGAAACATTGGGATTTTTGCATAGCAGTCCTATGGAAAACACTAACCTAACACATTTGAATTTTGACATTAATGAAAAATGACGGTTCAGGGAGGTAGCCAATTACGAGCTCAGTAAGAGCCCACATTAGTATTTTTCCAGCTTTTGAGATAATTTTGCTGAGGAGCCCTGTAAACAACACCTGAGTCATGCAGATGCAAAATCTACACAAGCTGCATGGTCTCTCGCGGTGCCGTTTATAACTGTTGCTCGTGGCAGCACTCAGTTAGACGTGCTGAATGTTTGGGTGGAATCCAAAGAAAGATTTTTGGATGCTTACGTTAAATGCTTGGTAAGCTTCTTGGGCTTAATATCACCCAGACGGATTAAAAGAGTACAAACTTAAAATGCTTCTCATCTGTTTGTATTCATAGACGCGCTTTTATTTTGCATATTGAATTTGTTATTATTTCGCCTTATAGGCAAAATGTGAGCGCGTGCTTCATAGGCACATCTGTGTACCTTCTGAGATCGATTTATACAGCATGTTTGGGTTCAAAGATCTAAATCTTTTCTTCGTTATTTAGGGATGTTGAAAAGCCAAGACTCGCTTATCTCCTTGGATTAAACTGTTATTTGTCCATTTCGCTTGCTTAAGGATTGTTTGATTAAGCAACATGTCCTTTTTTAAAATTTAATTAGAAATTTAAAGCTGGTCACGGAGAGTTTAGGTCACAGCATACATTTGCTTGATGTTGCTTGACGTTGCCTCAATGTTAAATATGTAACACGTAATACAAATTGTGTGGAATATTTATTTATATATTTACTTAATTGCGAAACAAACTTGTTTAGAATTAAAGAATCTCCTTTAGATTGAGATATTTTTTTGAGTGGGCTTTTTTTTTTTACTTTTGGTGTATTTCTAGGGAGATTTAGGTGATTTAATTTAAGAGGATTAAAAAAAATCTCATTAATATAAAAGTTTAAGATACAGGATGGGAAATCCTGTGTTTCCTCTTTAGTATTAGTGTTCTTTAAGGCTCCTGGAGCCCCACCAAAACCTATAACATGTTTGTGACTGTAATGTTGATGCAATCTGGATTCAGGTCCAAAGTCATTTTAATCTTTACATTCTTAATATACAGAACTGTTCGGTAATGGTTGTTAATATGATGTTACCTGCAAAATGTGTTGTATTTGTTCCAGCAAGAGTTCCAATTTTGGGAAGGAGAAAAATAGACCACATGCAAGAGCTGGCCACTGGGTGGCAGTGTATAGGAAGATGCACTAGTGTTCATTAGTGATTGATGATAAACTAAGCCATGAAAACATATGTTTACATTAGAAAATGACCTATTAAATAGCCATTCACTGTTGTGACCTCTGTAAGTAACGTAACATCTCACAGCAACCGGCAAATCTGCTGCGGATGTGTTATATACTTAAAGGGATAGTTCACCCAAATAATTCTGTCATTAAACGTTAGTTCACCCCAAAAAATAAAATTAGCAGGTTTTACCTACCCTCGAGGTATCCTAGGTGTATATGACATTGTTCTTTCAGTTGAATCCAGTCAGTGTTACAATAAAAATTTAAGTCAGCAGGTTTAGTCCACAAGTCGTGAAGCTCACGCATCCATAATAAAACAAGCCTCGCAGCGAATTTATTAAAATAACCATATTTCAAACACTTTTCTTTCACTGTGAACCGTAGAACGTATGCACAGCTCGATTAGTGACAAATGCAGAGAGAGAACATGAGAAAGAGAAATGTTGGAGGGAAAGAAACTTTGCTTCCTTTGCTCATGTATAAACATGCAAGACTAGCATATCTCAGAGGCGTGCGGGCTGCGCATACATCCTACGTAATCTGACAGAGCGGCTCCCGGGTATGACAGATAATTCAAGTGAGAGAAAAGTGTTTATTATATGGATATTTTTCTCATGAAAATGTGTGGATTCACTACAGGAGGCCTTTATTCACCTCCTGGAGCCATTTGAAACACGTTTTATTACGGATGCATGCACATTATTTGACGAGTTGTGGACGTATTTTGGTGGCTTTCGAAAATTCCGGTTGAACCACTGATGACACGTGGACTATTTTGTTGATGTTCTTGGTACCTTTCTGGACCTTGAACCTGGTAGAACTTTGCTGTCCATGGAAGCTGTGATAGCTCTCAGATTTCATCCAAAATATCTTAATTTGTGTTCTGCAAATGAAAGAAGGTCCAACAGCGTTGGAAGGAAACGAGGGTGAGCAATTAATGACAGAATTTCATTTCTGGCAATTCCTTTAAAGCAGCTGGTGCCACACATGATGCTCTGTGCACTGTAAATGTCTGTGAATCTTTACTAGTTTATGTCGCAGTTCTTTCATTTATTATGTTCATTTAGATAGTAGCACAATTAAAGACTTTGGGTTTTTTAAGGGGCTCCCACCAAGTCTTCATGTTCAGTTAGGAAATACAACAGAAAAAAACTGCAGCTGTCTTACAGTCAAGCCATTTCATTGGCTCTTTAAATGTAGCTAACAAACCCTAACCCTATCACTCATCAGTTTCTGATCCCCACAAAATCAATAGCACCCTCTAGAGGTGACTTAGTTAGCAGACAGGAAGAGGCCGTATTTCTTCTAGCAGTAGTTGAACACTTCAAAAAGTGGCTTATTTAGTATTTTTGTCTCGTTTCTAGTCAAAATACGAAAAAAATGAAACTTTGAAATGATATTTACTCTTGTTTCCACATGACAAAATTTTGCTTAAATCAAGTAAAAACATCTGAAGTGGGGTAAGAAAAAAATATTCTTAAAACAAGAGTATTTCACGTACCTCACTACGGTGGTCCATTTTAAGATTTTTACTTGTTTTAAGCAAAATGCACTCAATTTAGATTTTTGTCCCCTGGAAACAAAAGTAAATATCTTAAAGGAATAGTTCACCCAAAAATGAAAATTATGGTATATGACTTTATTCTATTAGAGTCTATCAGAGTTTTTTTTGTCCTGACGCTTCCAAGCTCGGAATTGAATATATTGAATATTGAATATATTGAATATAATTGAATAAATTGAATATATCCGTCATAAAACTAACTTGTATGCCTTCGGGGAAATACTACTTACTACTTTCTCAGTCTAATTTCACATGAATTTGCACATTGTGTTTGTAATGTTCTTTGTACTCCTTGCAAATAAGGTCTTTTTTACAAACAGAATTTTGAAGAAGCCGCTTATGTTTTTTGTGCATTTTTTTCACTTGTCATTTTAGAGTTCCCACTTGGCGATGATTGACACTTTAATGATGGCGTACACAGTTGAAATGGTCAGTGTGGAGAGAGTGATGACCTGCATACAGAAATTTACTCCTTTCCTTCCTGAGGAAGACTTCCCTTATGATGCTGAAGAGGCCGTGATATCATGGATCAACAAGGTGAGATCCCTGCAACTAACATTACATGTGTAAACATACTGCCTGCACATAACCTTTAGTGAATGATATCTGAAATCTGATTTCAGATTACGCAGAATGTCTAACGACTTGTACAATACTATACATAGCAGCTGTGCGGTGGATTGTGAGAGAGTATATTTAAAGAGAACCGTTCACATGCTGTTTTGTGCTTTATTTAACATGTTCGGTGGAGACTAATGGCTTGTTGGTGGAACCTTGTTACATTATGACTAGTTAGGACATTACATTATTAAAATAACCCACAGGGATTTTTTTTTCAGTTGAGAGAAGTCCAGAATTAACACATGACTTGTATTACATCAGTCAAGTACAAACAGGTCAAATCAGCATACGTGTTTATTTAAAATGATTTTGAAATTTAAATAAGAATGTTAGATTTCTTTATAGGTTCTACATGACTAGAAATATGCATAGTTTGCTGTCATGATCTATCTGTCATTTTCATACTGAATGTCATTAGCAAGAGGTCCATCCATGGCAAAGCCGATGTAGAAGGACACATTCTCTGTGCTGTAGCCACTTCTCACTCCACCAAGAAATGCAGGACGCAATGGAATCTTAAGATTTCCATACTCTGTGAAGACATCTCCTTGCTCAATAGTACCACTCACTCTGAGGAGCTTGCTATTTATTGGGGTTTCTTTAAAGATTTCTCCTGTTTGCCAGAGAATGTTGCGATTCTTAACATCTCTGACACTCTGAGATCTGTCAAGGGAAACTTTAGTCACCAGCCTCTGTATTCCATCAGATGTCCCCAAGAAGAAGTGCGCAATGGTTGACCTGGTACGGTACATATGGGAGAGATTCTTTCTCGCTGAGCTTCTGATTTTATCAACATATGTCTTAATGCCAGTAGTGTTGACATTTCTTCCTGGCCAGAGCAAAAGTATGGCAAGGTAGAAAGGCTCTGGGTATTGGTGCTGTATGCCAACATCTTGCAGAATTTCTTTTAAAAGCTCATTGAGCTCTTCTGTGGATTTTGCTAACTTTGACTTTGAGCAAATCAGCTGGAGGATTAGGTGTGCGAGCAGATGATTTGTTTTGTCCTTTGTAGTTTTGATGGCAGAATTATTATATATGAATGAGTATTTCTCAGCAATCTGTTCTACTGTCACTTTTTTGGGCTCCAAAAACTGGAGAAGGCCTGGGAATGTATCCGCCCGGTTTTTCTCTAGGAACATTCTGCACTCTTCAATCTCCATGTTCAAACTCAGCGTTGGTTTCTTCTTTTTTTCCTCTTGTTTGTCCTCTGCAGATGTGCAGAATAATGAGATGTAGTGTTCATAGTGTTCTGATATTCTCTGGCGAATCTTTGCATCTTTCATTTCACCGGATCCTTTTTCTTTCATGTAAGTGAAGTACATTTCAAGGAAGTCCAAAGCCTCTTTCACATGTGATTTTAAAGATCTAAGGAAGGGTTCATGGTTCTGAAGAACAGCAACAAATTCATCATTGGATTTGCTTTGGCTCACTGGCATGCTTGTGTATGGCAGATTTCCTTTAAGAAAGCTCTTGATGTAATGATCTTTCATTGGATCACCATTTTTAAACAATGGCAGTTTTTTAATGATGTCAAAAACAGTCATGGCTGTGTCGATTTCACCCATGTAGCCAGATATGTTATATGGGCTTAACTTTCTGTAAAATTCCTGTTCAGTTTCTAGGGCATCATCTGTCTTTGCCAAGGTTTGGGCTTTTCTGAAAGCTTTGGTGGCTGTGCTTGCCAACTCAAGGTATTCACTCAGGTCTTCAGCTGTGTATGGTTTCTTCTCTTGCTTTATACACAGCTTGTGTTTTAATTCACTTTTTGCAACTTGTCCAACTGTATCTACAGTGTAGGAAGTTTCTTTGATGGCTTTTGCAATGTCTGCCCACCTCTTAGCTTCAGCAAAGTTCTTCTCTTTCAGGTACAAGTGTCTTGCTAGAGCTTGAGGAATTGTGAAGTCTTTATCAAACCTTTCCGAAGCTGCAATAAAAATCGTTTGTATTTTATTCAGACCATCTTCTCCTGAGTTTATGTCTTCTATCAGTGGTGAAAACAGGGTATCTTTCTCATCACCTTCAGTTTTGCGTTGACGAGTGATCAGCATGCTTTTCATTGATTGTACAAGAACATCCTTCACGGCAAAGGTTTTGAAAAAGGCATCACAATGCAGCATGTCAAGAACTATGTCTGCTCTGGAGCAGTTATGTGTCTTCTCTAGTTGTTTGACACATTCTGTTGCAAGATATTGATGAACAAAGCGAATTGCTTTGAATCCCCCATATTCTTCTGCGTCGATTTCTATCAACAAACAGGAATAAGGTTCCATTTTCTCCAGCACAGACTCTCTTCCCCAAAATGCATTTTTGATGCCCAGATAATCTTCACATAAAGATCGTGAGATGGCTCGATCAGCAACATATGAATTCAGCAAAGCCAATATGCAGAAGAGCCCCGTTTGTTTGCTTTCTGAAACTCTGAAATCTTTCAGAATGTTAGTTGCAACATTTGCAACATACTCTGGGTCGAAATTAGATTTCATGATCATAAAACTGTAGAAGTTCTCAGTTGTGAAAGACTTGGTTTCTTGAAGTTCTTTAAGCTTCATTTCAAAAGCATGTTTTTCTTTGTCAGATAGCTTTGCTGTAATGAACTCACTCTGATCTACACTATTTTTGTGTCTGTCTTGTGGGGTTTTTGTACGTATACAATTTAAGATGATGACACTTGCCCCTGTTTCTCCTGCAATCGTCCTCAATAAGTGCTTGAGTACTTGTGTGTTTTCGGTTTCCTCTGAGTCTTCCACTAATAGCAGGACTGGTGTTTTTAAGGATTTCTCACTTTTTCCACACTTTATCAGATGAGAAACATGTTTGGCTACTTCTTCCTTTGAAATGCTGTTGTCTTTCAGCACTGCACATCTGAATTCTTTTCGCAGATTCCACATCACATGCATGGCCATGGTAGTGCCGCCACACCCTGGGTGATGAAACAGGTTCACAGTGCTGCAAGTGCTTTTGGTATTTTTGGTCTGAGATCTGATATTGTTCTCTAGTTTTGAGTGTTTGTCACGTTTTATGAATGGCTTCGCTGCAGGTTGCTCTGAGAAATAGAAGTTCCACCATTTCACTTTTCCTCCTCTATAAAACTCAGATTTTGTTTTAATTTTGAACTCTTCAAATTCTGCAGAGCTCTCATCGTACATGTCTTCGCATTCGTTTTCACACAAGATATCAAGTGATGTCATAAGACTCTCGTCTTTCATTTGGAGAATCACTGTACTGCCCTCAGCAGATGGAAGAAGTCTCTGAGCATGCTGCTTGCTCTGGCCCAGTTTCAGTATTGTGCCATTGATTTCACTGAGCTCCAGGTCATATATGCTACGTTGACTGATGTCCTCATCACATCGGGCTTGAATGAAATCCCTCCATTTATGGAAGGACGGATCTGAAGTGCAAATACTTAATATGTTTTCTGTACCTCCTAGGTTTTTATAAAATGACATGAATGTGTCAAAAATTGGATCGACTGAGGCCTCGACAGTGGAGAGGAGTAGGAATATGACTAAGAACCGTCCTCTTGGAAGTGTGTCTTTGTTGCAGAGGAATGAAATCACGTCTTGTACCTCTCCAGCTTTGTGTTTTAACCATTCGCTTGATTGAAGTGGCCTGTCAGATTCAGTGTTAAGGTCTTCTCTGCCATTACAGAATACCCAACTTGTTTGTGTGTATAAATTCAGTTTTTCAACTATTGTTCCTGGGTCTCCACGGAACTGGCTTGGTTTGTGAAGATTTGCAATCTGAACATCTCTGTAGTTGTGGCAGGACCCATTTACTGCAGAATTTGGATCAAAGTCCAACACGCATAACCGTTTCAATGTTGTTATGAACTGAAGATGCTGGAGTTGTTCAGGGTGGCTTTTGTTTGTAACTATAATATAATACTCATAATAATCCAGTCTGCTTCCTCCACATGTCAACAGATTCTTTAGCTTTTCACCCTGGTTTGATGTTCCTTTACTCAGAGGCCTCTTTTCTGCCTCTTTCCTCATAGTATCCCAAATATTTATGTTTTTACTAATTTGGGCTATTTCAGATTGCAGATCTCTTGGATTACCAATTTTACAGATATCCTGTGTTGCTGCGCCCTCTCTGATGAAGAGTGATTTTCCTTTGCTTCTTTTCCACTGATTGGTCTCATCCAGAGTCTGTATGTAAAACAGTTCACCCTGAACTATGATGTGTGATGGAACAACATCCACCTCTATGACATATTTGCCAGATATTGTGCTGTCGGCGCAGAGCACTTCTACAAAGCGTGGTTGTCTGATGCATTGTTTAGCTTTATCTGTGTGTTCGTCAAAGTATGATTTAATACCCTGATTAAAGTGATCAATGATGGAGTCCTTGGAGTCGACAGTGACCCCAATAATCTCACCATGAACATACTGGGAATCTTTGGAATCTGCTACACCAAAGTGTATGGTTCCATTAGTGCGGCTGTTCATACACCCAGCAGCAAACCGAAACACCTCTTTATTGAACTTCTTCTTTATCACATCAATGTCATCTGTTCTGCCCATGAACTTGTACTCATGAACTGGATCGGTAAGATTCCCTGGTCCTGTTTCTGGTGGGAGAGTGTAGTTTTGAATATATCGATGAGAAGCAGAGTTCTGATCAAATGGATAGAGACTACATGAGTGCTTTATGGATCGAGATTTTCTCATGTGCTTTTCTCTTTCAACAAGGCCTACTTTATTGGCATTAATGTTTGATGATTTAGGGTCAGCTGAGTCTGTTGGTTCGGTTTCTTTCGAAGATGTACTGGATATAGAAGCTTCTGAAAGTGAAATGTTTTGTGAAGGGGGCTTCTTTAAAGGTTCAGTTTTTTGTGGTTTTGGAGATTCTTGTTGTTCTTTCTTTAACTTCTCTAACCGGGTGATAATCTTAACAGCTGGACCATGTTTAAAACCAAGTTCCTGCAGATGTTTGGGTTGGTAGCAGACTAGTTCTTCCCCTGATACTTCTTCTTCGTACAGCTTGTCTGCATGTTTTTTATCCACTTTAATCACCTCAGTCAGCCAGTAGTAAACTTGCTCTTTCGTCCACTCCTCTACTCGAAGAGGAAGTTCTGTCTGTTGGCTTGCTGTAGCCATACTAATAAAAACAAACAAACAAAAATATATACAATATATTTATAAAAATATATAGATAAAACATATCTGATTTACATATACACAGTATACAACAGCCAAGGGAAAGTCATGATCACATTACAGGTGCTTGTCAAAAGTTGATTTATTTCACTAATTCCATTCAAAAAGTGAAACTTATATTAAT
>NC_056700.1:22472915-22477302 GCF_018831695.1 Puntigrus tetrazona
CTGCAACTGATACTAAGTTATTCCTCCAGCATCTTACACCAATCACTGCAAAAACCCTGAATAGGTGTTTTCTGAGTAAAATCCTTGCCTCTCTCCTTGTTTTCCTCTTCCAACATAGCTTAGAGGATAAGAAAATGGTGACATTAATATCTAAATTACCTTATTCACAGTAGACGTGCATGCACAGCCATATAATTGCATTTTGTCATCATGTACCCAGCAGTGATCGCATTTTTATGCATAAAGAAACATGTATATTTTAATGAGCTACTTCAAAATTTAAAATAAAATAATAATATAGTATTAAAAAAGAGAAACCTTCAGACATGGCAACTGGGAAATACGCAATGTCAAGCCAGCAGAAGCGCGCCCTCCTTCTAAACGAGTCTGTATCCACCAGAATTCTGAATTTGGAATAAACCAAAGACAGATTTAACAATTCAGCCTCCTGGATAACATGAAGAAGAATTTCTGAGTGCCCCTTAACTGGATCAGTTTATAATGCATTTTTCTTGTTGTTATGGCAACTGCTCTTCGTGCGTAATCCACAGGGGCGGTACAGGAGAGAGGACTCAAAAGCACGTCCGGTTCTTTCTCTCCCTCTGGTGGACAATCTCTTGAAGGACAACACAGACGGCTGCGCGCTGGCTGCACTACTGCACTTCTACTGTCCTGATGCTGTGCTACTGGAAGGTACTGCCGCAGGAAAATCACTGTGAATGAGATATGGATCTGTTTCTCTCAAGGTTTCAGCCTTCTCACACTACATTGTGTATTTTACAGTGTCTACACCAGTTTGTTGTAACTTCTCAAAAAGGGCAAAAATGTAGTCCATATGATTCATTCTCTAAATTCCAGGCCTTGTGAATGCATACAATAGCTTTCTGCGAAGAACAAACATAATTGTAATTTAGTTTTTCAATTGTCTATCTATTAATGTAATTCATTTTTTTAATAGATCACTAAGGCTTGTTTTTTCATAGTACTGCTAGATCACACCTCCGACATTAAACTGCATAATTAGTAGTGATTTTCTAATCTTGTACTAAGTATGATAAAGCGAGATTCTTGTGGCATTTTTTATTTTAATGTTGTCTAGGGAAATAACCTACAGAATGGCAAAATACTTTAGTCCGGAAGACTGCATTCTTACTGTCTTAATTTAGTTTCATTGGGAGGTGTAGTTGAGATGATGTAACAGAGTACTGTACAGATAAACCCTCTACAGAATACTCTGCCCCCAATCTGGTCCCCTAGATAACAGGCAGACACACACATAAACAACTTCAGGAAAACTACATTATCCAGTGAAACACTCACTGAAGTCCTTTATGTCACAAACATAACAAGATTCAGATATTTAGAGTCATCTGAAAGATACAAAGTCTCTGCCTCACACCAAACTCAACAGTGATATAATAGCAGGGATTTTATTTTTAAATTTGATTCGAAGGACAATTGGATCTGCTGCTAAAACCACATGATGACACCACAAATGTCTTTGTCACTTTTCAATTCCAAATTAGTGCATCCGTGCTATATAAAAGTCATGATTTCTTCATAAGGCTGAGGGTATTTGAGGGTGGAGGAAGAAATGAGCGAAAGGAACAGACAGAGTGAGTAGGAGTGCGTGAATGGAAGTTTGAGCGAGAACAGAGGAGCAGTTATTCAAACATAAACACATCTCCACCCCGTGACTCTGAGGATTCTTCTCGTTACATCACACGTTCTGGTCCCGCCCTCGCAGGCTTTATGAAGCTCCATTGGCTTCTGCTTGTGTTCTGTCTCCGCCCCCTCAGATATATTCATAACTTCATTGGCTGTTATGCGGTTTCTTCCCTCCCCATCCAGATATCTGCGTCAAAGAAACAATGTCATTGGCTGACAGTCTGTACAATCTCCAGCTGATCCAGGAGTTCTGCAGAGAAAACCTCAACAACTGCTGTCACTTCACCCTGGAGGATATGCTATATGCCTCCACCACCATTAAGGTAAAGCCTGATGTCAATACAGTTAACTTCTCTTTACTACATTTATATTTAACAAGACGCTTTTATCCAAAATGACTTTTTGACCAGGTTTATTTGCCAACTAGATTAGGAAGCAAGATAGACAAGAGGAGAAATGCAAAGAAGAAAAGCTTTTTTTGTAAATAAATGAAATGTCTTTACTGATGCTGTTATACTAAAATAATTATTGATGTATTTTATTTTTATAGCTGATCTTGACACGTTTTCATTACCACCGTTCTCATTGTCTTCAGATAATCTGATAATCTGTAATTTAATTTTATGTGTTGAATTTATCTCTTTTTTTTGTTGGTATGACTAAGCATCAAAAGCTTTCTCAGATGTTGCGATGCAATAAATGGCATGTGTGTTTCTCATTTGGTTCAGTATTGAAGGGTTTACATGGTTTCTAGGATACAGATTTCGGAGAACTTTCTGTGGTGATTTTCCACTGAATATGCTTTTTTTAGTTTGAGGCCAAGATGAATGAGTGATCAGTGGAGTATTAGAGGGAATTTCAGCGGGGCTGAGGCAGTAAAGGAAAGCCGACCAGTGCGTCTTTTAAATCTGACGGTTTGGGATGACTGAGTCATTGTTTGTGTGTATTTAAGAGCTCTGCGGAGTGGATCGCCTCAAACAGTTATGTTAGTTATGCGGTGGGTCTAGATAAACACAGTCCATGTGTAGCCGTTACCTCACACAGCCGTCATCATGGCATATTTTTTTTTAGCAAAATGTGTTACATTTTCCAAACTGGCAGCTGTGCGTTTGCCATTATGTCAGTTGAGTCTGTGCTCAATTATATAAACCAGGTTAAAATGCTTGTCAACTGGCAATCACATGCTCTCCAGTATAACAGAGGTACGTCTGATTCTTTGGCCATTTAGGATTTAAGTGGTGTGTTTTTCACTAAATGAGGGCTTTTTCATGAGGCTAACAGCTACTAACTGTGGGGAAATAAAGGTGTCAGGACTGAATAAATCAGCAGAGAGTGCTGGTTCTGTTCTGTTCGTGTCAGCCTGCCCCGTTTGCTTTGTTGCTTTTGTCGGATGAGAACAGCCTTTAAGGCACTAAAAGAGACTCTTTGCTGCACTATTGCTTTCAATAAACGCTCTATATTATTTTATACACTAAGGACAGTCAGTTATTTTGCACAGTTACTGTACTATTTAAATTACTGTATTCTGTCACATCAGAATCATATGATGCCTATTGAGTGATCATAATCTAGGCTTCACTGCTACGATGTTCAGATCACATGACCATCCTTACTATTCCTTACCCCTATACCGTTATCTTGCTTTTTTGAAGTTAGTAAGAGTCTATTGCAATCTCTAGGAGAATATTGACACCTTGTGGTTATAGAGGAATATTGCAAGATTGCAATTTATTTTGTGTTTTTAAAGATTAAAGAGAGATCATTTAAAGGTTTTAAAGGTATTTTCTTCTCATTAATTGTGTGTGTTTGTTTTCAGAGTAACTACCTTGTGTTTATGGCTGAGTTATTCTGGTGGTGTGAAGTTGTGAAACCATCTTTTGTTCAGCCTCGAACACTCAATACCAAAGGTAAGGTCTGTCTGTTCTGGCGTCATTATATTTGATGCACATGTCATGCATTTTGTTAACACCAATTTTATTTGTCTTTTCTTTCGTAGCATCTGATCCATCGCAGTCTAATAAAATGGCTCCAATAACCAAACAAAACCTGATCCACAGACCAGGCAGTCCAGACCAGTCTAGGTTTGTCTTTATTACAATGCGAGTTTGAGATTTACAAAGAATTTAAATTATTTATCATGAGTTTATGCAAGTCTGAATTTATTTTCCATACAATTTCATCTTTTAGGTCACAACCTAAAAATGACAGCTCAGGTAAGACTTATAAAAGACTTATTTTTCTCTAAATCAATTTGATTTACACTGTACGCTGTAAAAAATAATAGTTGTTTCAACTTAAAATAACTTGTTACACCTCTGCCTAAAAATGAGCAGTTTAGTCAACTTGAAATTTCAAGGCTTACCCTTAATTTAAGTGACTACTGGAATATTTTAGTTAACTAAACTAAACATTTTTAGGCAGCGGGGTAACTGCCTAAATTTCAAGTTGAAACAACCTTTTTTTACAGTGTAGATCAACTGGAAAAACATGTCTCTGGCACACACACTGATACAATTTAAAGCTTGAATGCGCTTAATAAACATAATTGGTTTATATGTAAGTAAATGGGTATTTCTTTATCTCACAGCAGTTATCAGGCGGTCATCCTCCATGTCGTATGTGGATGGATGTGTGGGGACATGGCCTAAAGAGAAACGGTTTGTGCATTTTACACACTCTCTATTCCTTTGACTCTTTACATGCTGCGGATGAGTTACTG
>NC_056700.1:22477402-22481482 GCF_018831695.1 Puntigrus tetrazona
AAACTGAAAAGAAATATGTAAATATTGAATATGTAGTACTAACATTACTAAAACGAATGCGGAAATAAAAATAAAGTCAAATGGAAATATAAAAAGATAATAACATTGGCAAAAGCTGAAAAATAACCCTGAAAATAAAATAAATGCTTATTCAAAATATTGATAAACACTGTAAACCGTATTTAAATAAATGAAATAAAATAAGTTGTTGATGTAATTAATCAAATTTGTACATCATGATCATATTTGTTGCACTGTCTGTAATTTATACAGATTTTCATTCAAACCAATTAATATTGAATTTAAATAATACAGCAATTCTATTTTAGTACAGTGTATAAATATTTACTGTATTACTGTATAAAAGTTGAATTGCCTTGAAATGACAAAACAGTGAAAAATAAAAATACCTCTGTGCATTCCAGTCTTTGACTTGTTCTTGTTTTTCCAGCATAACGTCATGGTTTTCATTGCTGAGCTCTTCTGGTGGTTTGAAGTAGTGAAGCCGGACTTCGTAAAGCCAAGAGACCTCCAAGAGATCAAAGACGGTAAGAATCCCGTCTTTAAAGTGCGCTACTTTTCTCATGAACACTACGTTTCAGTGTGATTGACGACTCATTGCTCCAATCCGACAGTGAGAGCGTCTCTTCAGCCAAAGAGTTCCCGCCCCCATGTGCCCATATCCAATGCCACCAAGAGAAGCTTCTTAACCCCGTCTCCTTCAGCCGACTCGCTGGCGACAGCCGCCACTCCCGAGGGCTGTGTGCGCTATTACCTGCACCCTGAGGAGTCCTCGTCTGTGTAAGTCTGTTAGGACCGCGCTGCAGTACGCACCTTGCAGGACATCGATTGTTTTATAAAACCAATATTTGGTTTTCGTCTCAGAACAAACAGAAGCCCCTCCCACAGCCCCTCCCACCCGCTCCTCCCACTGCGGCAGAGACAGCAGAAGCCCACTCAGGGGGAGGAGCATTCAGGTAACGACGTCTTCTAATCAGACTTTCAGAAAAATTCACGTATCGCTCTTACGTTGAACGGTCGTCTTTCTCTGTCATTGTGAGCAGAGCTCAGGAACAGGTCCAACTCTCTGTCCCGTATGGATGGACTCATGCTTGGATCACAGTTTGCCTGGACAGAACGGAAACAAAGGTTAGGGTCTGGTCAAATGTTTTATATATGTATGTATGTATGTATGTATATATGTGTGTGTGTGTGTGTGTGTGTGTGTGTGTGTGTGTGTGTGTGTGTGTGTGTGTGTGTTCAAGACACACATACGGCACGTTTTAAAATATTTCTATATTTATACTCATATAATTTATATATACAGTAGTAAACACTTGAAGTGGATTGAAACCTTTCATCAAAGATTTTCTAAAACTAATATGTGTTCTTGTCTTAGGACAAATTTGAATAACCTTTTTGATCCATTTAAAAGTTTGACTAATAAATATATAAATGCATGTGTGTGTGTATTTGTGTGTACACGTTATAAATATACACCATAAAAACATAATGTACAAAATATTAATTTTGGTTGCGATTATTTGCTCGTTGACAGCAATAATATTTTTATAATATTTATTGGTAAAAAAATATTTTGATACTTTTCAAATAGAATAAATATTATACAACATAAAATAAAACACAATACAAAAATTGGAATTCTTGCTCTAGGAACAAATTTAAATAGAATAAGTTGCTGAAGTACTAAAGTTAATCAAAATAAAACTGAAATTAAAGCCAAATAGAAAACAAATATTATAAATGACAAAAGCACACCGTAAACATTAAAAAAACGCTAAACTGAAATTAAAATTCTAATTCAAAATACATAATAAAAATAACATTTTATAAAATTCTATTTCATTTCTGTTCATTTTCATTGCTTATTTTTGTAAACACAGGAAATTAAATATAAATGAAAGATACTTTATTTCTTATACGCTTCACATCTCAAATAATTATTTTCTTCTTTTATTTGGAAATCATTTTGAAATCTCTGTAGGTTTACAGTTTATCTAGCCCAGAACTTGAATTAATGACTAACTGGTTTAAATCTCTGTTTACTCAGGCCCATCTCTCAGATGGAGATGGACTGGGAACGTGTATGTGGCGATAATATCAGCTTGGCTCGATCCATAAGCAAGGACAGTTTAGCTTCCAACGTCATCTCCATCACTCCACGACACCGCATCAACGGCCAGCCCCTCCCCCAGACACGTCACTATGACAACCAGGAGGAAGAGGAGGAGCTACTGGCCGTGATTAACCCAGAGGGCGCGTCTGCATCCAGAGACTCAAAAGCCGAGGGTTTCTTCTTGGAACCGTTGCAGCCTGCGGTTCTACGCCCGAATAAGGAGAAAACGGGGGTTAGTAAGTGGGAGGAGAGTGGAGAGGGGAGGAGTCAGGGGCGGCGAGGGGCGTATACTCCTACAGAATGCACTCTTAACCGGACGTTTACGCCGATCGGTAGCACCGAGCGAGCAAGCTCTCGAACGCAATCTCCCGGAAGCTTCTTCCTTCACGAAGACGTGGAGTGCGTGAGGGACAGTCCTCTCGGAGGCTGGGAGGACATCGTCTCCGATTCAGAGTTTGAGGAGGATGAGGAAATAGAGGTCCAGGAGCAAGAGCTCTCCAAAGCTGTTCTGATGCACGCTGGGAGGAAATGCACGGGAGAGGAAGAGGAGTCTGCGAAACTGCGCGAGGACGTTTGCTTGCGTGAACGGGACGATAAGGAAGGCGCCAGTGGACGGGCGAGTCCCTGCCCCAGCATGCTGTCGCAGGCCAGCAGCACATCGACCGGCACTGGCCGCATGACGAGCTTCGCAGAGCGCCGCAGACACCGAGTCGGGTTCCCCGATGGCTGCTACAGCACCGGGAGCTCGCAGACGACCACTCCTGACGGGTCAGAAAGCGTGCAGTTCCCTGTAGACGCGAGTCCAGGAACGCCAAGCGGCCGACCCGGGCTCGCTTCCGAACTCGTGCACCTTCGCATGCAGCTGGAGGAGAAACGGCGCGCTATTGAGATGCAGAAAAAGAAGATGGAGAACCTTTCGGCTCGGCAGCGGCTGCAGCTGGGAAAAGCGGCGTTTCTGCATGTCGTCAAAAAGGGGAGGAGCGACACGCTGCCACACCCACTCAAAACCGGAGTCGCGTTTAAAGAAAAGCCACTCGCGAAGGACGACTCGTGTGTTGAGGTTCTGAAAGCCCAAGGAAAAGACTCAGAGTGTAAAGAAACTCCGGTAGAGGAGGATAAGGACAATCGTTTGAGTGCAACTGGAGGGGGCGGGGCTTCGGATGATGTGGGCGGAGAACCAGATCTTAGCGAATGTAGCCGTTCCATTGAGCTCCTCAACGAAGCGATCGGAGCAATACAGCAGCAAATGATGCAGCTGTCTGTCCAGCAGGATTTGCTCATGAAACAGACCGTCCAGTCCCCGCCGGAGACCAAACCGAGCACTGTGCCGCCCTTAAACGAACTCCCGCCTGAGCAACCTGAGGTGAAGTCGCGCCTCTCCGTGCAATTCACGGAAACCCTTTCCACGGCGACCAAACGTCCTCCCAGGCTCAGCTCGAGTCGTACACCTCGGACCAAACCCAGCGACCTCAAACTGAGCAAAGATACAAACGGTCGTCCAGCGACAAAAGCCAGCACTCCGACACCGGGAGGCAGGACCCCCCGGGCTGAGAGTGAGGAAGAGGGCGGGGCTAAAGATGGGGGGCGTGGATTAAAAGGAATTATTCGCAATACTACTTTCAGACTGCAGGATGCCGCAAACCGACGCGCCGACAGCCTCGAGTCGCCCCAGAGCGAGCTCCCTCCGGTGGAGCCGTCGCCCGTGGATCTGACCCGGGAGCGGAGCGAGTCCAGCGGCTCTGGAAAGGAGAACGTTCCCATTCCGTCCGAGGAGAACAGAACGAAAGCACAGCTGATCGAAGTGGACCTATCTGACCTGGCTGAACCGGCTGAAACTAGCACAGAAACTGACGGGGAACAGAAATCTGGACTGGGCTTCTTCTTCAAGGTACCAGAGCATTTTTGTAAGATGATGATGATGATGATGATGATGATGATGATGA
>NC_056700.1:22481582-22488614 GCF_018831695.1 Puntigrus tetrazona
TATACACACATGCATGCAGATAAAAAAGAGTTTGGTTATGAAGCACAAGCAACAATCAAAGCCAATTAGAGACAATGTTGGCCTGCTTGGATTCAGACACAAATCACGGCATTTAGTCCAACAACACTAATATGTTCTGAAAAACGTAAAACAAAGACTCAAATCAACTAGACTTGACATTCACAGTCAACTGGGGTGGAGTGATCCGTACATGGCGGTAAGTTTGCATTTTGCAATCATGCATTCGCAGAAGAACATGTTTCTGGCTGGCAAACAATAATAATAAAAAAAGTTATAATAACACAATGCCAAAGTAGAATTGATGTGTCCAAACCTCAGAATCTTTGTGGGTTTGTCATAATAATTCCCTAGTAAGGAAACAATGTAAACCAACTTCTTAAACAGACTGATGAAATCCAGCCTTCGATGCAGAAATTATAAAAGTACAAAGATAACATTCCACACTTAACAGCGGCGAAAAATCCCCTCGGGCCGCCAGACAACTGACATTGCTTCAGATGTAGCAGAGATGCTTTAAAAAAAAGTGTTATTGTATCTCATTACAAAAGTATTCTTCACACATGGTAAGGATTTGCGCTATTTATAAGAGTCATTATTTGATGGTAGTCTTTCCAAACCATCATAAAACCCCACAAAATGAAACTACCTCTTACGACCGCGCTGGTACAAGCAAGTCTTCCAGAGTACAGTAACAGACTCAATTCACTAATACTCACAAAGAAGAGTTACGTCAGGGCTATATTTGCCCTCTTATATTCCGGACTACAGACCTCCGCTCACAAGCTCCATTAGAAACATACATTACAAGTCACTATATGAGCTACAGCTGTCTAATAAAACCTCAACATCAGCTAGGCCCACTGACAAGGGGAAATATTAAAAGACATTACATATCTATAAGGTATTTTCTATGGTATCTGTTTTCAAAGTGTGAGTGTGAGGTCCTGAAATGAATCGGATCACATCCTAAAAAAAAAAAACCTCATTCTGTTCATGCACTTATTGTTCACAGCAGGTCAATCAAACAAAAAGGCGTTTATTGTTCATTTGTGAGATGCAGTAAATACTCTTTACCTTCGTTGAAACCAAGTTGGACTTAAAGTGAATAAACTCTTTTATAAGTTGAAGTCATTTATGTCTAAATGTTCTTGGTATTACATTATTTAATAAAAAAAAATACAGATAAATTAATTAAAATGCTTCTGTTTAAGTAAAGACCAACATCTGCTCTGTACTTTTTAAAAAATTTAATAAAACGAATAAGGGGGAACGTATTTTATAGAAAAGACCATACTGAGGTCCGCAATCCTGCAAGGTCGAATNNNNTTTTTTTTTTTACACTATTTTTGCAAGTTATGTATACATTTCTGCAGGTGTCCTGTAATTTTCTGTAACCTGACCATGCCTACTTGCGGGTAAGTTAACATCAGAAGCAATGCGGTAGATCTGAGGTGGAGTTTAATGATGACACGGGTCTATAATAGAGGTTTATACGTTTTCAACCGTAAATGTTTGAGAAAGTGAAAACTTAAACTCTTAAAAGAACAGTTTCTCAAGTCGTATGAAGAGTCTCTTACAATGCAGTCCAACACAAATCTTAAAAATCAGCAGGACGTCCATTGCAGGCATAGTGTCTATCGTTTTGTTGTCATAACAACATAAAAACACACAGAATTCACAGAACACAAATATAATAGAGAAAATGTTTTAAAGTAGGCTCAGAATGAGAGTCCAGACAGCTGATAAAAATTTCACAATATTAAAAAAAGTCATAATTAATAACGCTTTCTCCAGTAAAGAGTCAATCTTCCATTGTCCTGAACTGACTTCACTTATGTATGGCACTTGATCTGTGCATATTTCTCCCTAAATTTACTTTTTCAATTGAGAATATTATTTATTCTCTTTTTAACGCCATGCTATTTCACGATGATCTCCAAATAAATTATACAAAAAAATACAATTACAATTATCAAAATGTTATAAAAGACATTTCTGATGTACACTAGACAACATTTCTCAAAGTAGATGCGCACTTTCTATAGTTGGACACACCTGTCTATTTACTCTAAAATCCATTAACATGTTTTACAGTCATTTCAGTTCCGTAAGACATCACGGTGGTTCTTCAACTTTCAATAGATATCCATGTATAAATATTGTAAAATACTTTTCAATGGAGAAAGCATTAGTTTAAAGAAAGTGAAGTTTAGATTTATGTAGATTACTTGGGGATTATTGTATTGTTTTATTGAGCTGTTTGGACTCTCATTCCGACGGCACCCATTCACTCATTGGTGAGCAACTACGTTTCTCCAAATCTGTTTTTTACGAACGCCAACTCATTTTGGATTTACATCTTGGATGTCCTAAGGGTTAAAAACACAAGTTTTCAGCAAGTTTTTATTTTTGGATGGACTAGTCCATTAAGTGCACAACGGAAACTGGACAAAAGAACAAACATCACAAAAAGTTTTGGTCTGGGGCTTTATTGATTTAATTTATTAAGATGCTACATAGTCCAACAAAGTTGGGGTTTCTTTATATACCATTATAGACTACTTGACTAGGAATATCAACCTTTAATTTTCATCTTAGACTCATTATTTATTTATTTATATACATACAAAACGGTCACCTTCATGTTTACATCATATGTGAAGGTTTGGGGCACTATAGTAAGGTTTAGGTATAATTACGAGCCAGCTGATTGGCTGATAGGCCCCCAAATCCCTCCCTCTCCATGGCAATCATACTCCTTGGTGAACTATACATAAACCGCAGTCCAAAAATCACTATACCCTGAACATCTCCTAAAGTTACTTACAAAGCAAAGTTTTGCCATTTGACAATATCGTAAGCTCCTCTGTTCTTAGAAATCCAATATCAGCCAAAGATGATCAACTGAAACAAAAGCTTCTCAAGGAGGGGGGAGGGGGCAGAAGATAAACATTAAAGAAAAAGACACCCCCCACAACACCAAACTATGACACAAATACATATCAGGTCACAAAATGGTCCCCTGTAGGAAGAGTCTCTTTTCTGATGTCATTTCGGTTATTTCACAAAGATCAGAGCATTGTGCATGGGAAGATGACATTCTTTATATGTAGTGCATTTTAATATAAACAGTTCTGTGCAATAAAAGCTTTATTCATAACTTAAATCCAAACAAAACGACTAAATTAACATCAGAGGANTTTTTTTTTTTTTAAAGCCTTACGCTGCGAGATAAACCAGTGTTGTGTACATTTCAGACCACCGACAAGGCATATCGAAGCCATGCATTTATCTGGAAATGAGATGTAGGCTTGGCATGGCTAAAATACAGGTTACAATACTCACACGTGTCAGTTTTTAAGGGAATAGTTGGCTCAAGGATCAATATTTTGTCAGCGTTTACTCCCCATGATGTTGTTTTTGGGCTTTCTTCTGTGAAACCCAAAAGGAGATGCGATGCAGAATGTCCAAGCTGCTCTTTTTCGTTAAAAGTAAATAGGAATTTATCATAAAAAGGTCCGTAAAAAGGACAAAAAGCAAGCAAAAAAAACCCCACCATAAATGTGATCAAAACAACTTGTGCACTACATGCTAAAGCCATACATAGCTGTGTAGAAAACAAATCGAAATTTAAGCTTTTTTCCACTTACAATTAGAGCTCTCAAATATCAGTGTATTCTTTCACACAGTGATCCAAATCTCATCAACATAGAAATCGTCTGTAGAAATCACATAAATGTATCACACTGAATGCCAAATGTAAATATGGGCTTTTTAAATGGCTTCAGACAACTAGAAATACAGCACAAAAGATGTTTAATGATACTTGTATGGTGCTTTTTCAGTCTTGGCAGCATAAATCACCATTTACTTCCCTTTATATGGAAATAGAGCAGATCTTCCTAACATCTCCTCGTGTGTTTCACAAAAAGAGCTGGAACAATGTTGACATTCTGACAAAATGTTAAAAGTCTGGGTTAACTATACCTTTAACTACTTTAACTGTTTTTTTGTAGGGTAAAGTGAGAGGGGGTCAGTGTTTACGGACCTGATGGTAAACTCTCCTCGTGGCATCTTCAAATAGAAAGTTCATAGGGAGAGAGACCTTCAACCAGTTGCATGTACATGGTGCATCAAAACTTACAATTAGCAGCTGCGCTATCACTGTATATAATGACTTGATCAATAAATTAACTCCGGTCTACAGGCAGCAGAATGGAAACAGAGGTGTGATAAAAGGGCCCAAAAAGGACATTTCACCTATGGAGCAGCTTAATAAAATATAAAGTATTTTTTTTGCTCTCAACAGAGCCATGCATTCAAGCACATATCCCTTACAAAAAAAAAAAAAAAAAAAAAGACAATAAAGAAAGGTGAAAAATCTATTCTGATTCTGACAGGGAACTCAGTTTGTGCAAAGCTTCATCAGAAGTTTTGGTTTCAGAGACGTCAGCCCTGCACCTTACCGAAAAACACAGCAGTTCACAGAAAAGTATTGGTTTGGAGCAAACGAGTAGGTGAACGGCCAAACGGTTTCACCAACACTTCCCCAGTAACAGCAGTTCGAAATATCTGTCACTAACAGTCCGTTTACTTGCTGTCACTTTAAGATGTTTGAATTCCAAAAATAACCCGAAAGTCAAATTGTGTCGCCCGAGCCACTAAAAAGTAAGACTTTGTGGTGGTTTTGGCATTTGTACGTCAATTGATGGCTGATTGCAAGTAAAATAGTAATTTTACAAAAATATGGATTTTAGTGACGTTATCTCGTTTGCCGAGGAACCACATGTTCCGTGGGTACTCAAACCTTTCAGTGGGACTGAACAGAAGTGGATGGAAGATTTCAAAAGCTTGTTATTTTAACACCAGTGTGACTGGGGAAGATACTAGAAGACTTGTTTTTATCATTTACAGTGACTGAAAATCTACACGCTGAACTTCAGTGAACTGCTGCTTTAATGCAGATGGGTATGCATAAATTAAATGCACATGTGACACTGTTCAAAGACGTTTAGCATTTGTACACAATTTCAATTTGCTTCTGACCCACTGAGGGGAAAAAGAAAAAAAAAGTGATAAAACAACATTCACTCTACCACAACTCAATCGCACATCTGGTGTTAGAAAATCCCTACGACATTTTTAGTGGTTAAAATCTATGACATTTGTTATCCATTTGAACTTGCATCAGAAATGATTAAGGAAGAGGGCCAGAATGATTTCACAATTTTGNTTTTTTTTTTTTTTTTGGATTTTTTTTCTTTGCACATAACATGATGAAATTCCTTGATCTCTTTATTAAATTTACACACCTCGCTAATCCAAAACTACCCAAATGATATGGCATTCGGATTAAACGAATTCTGCATTGGTTACTTGTCTGTTTTGTTTTTGTTTCATCCGCAACGCATGCTTGTAGCGCTCCCTTCTTGGATTTTACAAGGCCAACTTGCCTACGATGACACCCACGACAAAAAACAGCACAATTAGAGCGATCACCCTGGTGCTCAGCCCTTCCTCCTTCACTCTCACCGCTGGAGATGAGTGCGGAGCGGACATTACTGTGCTCTTCCTCATCCGCAGACCATCATCTTCCTGCTGGGGAGGGGGATATGGGTGGGGAGGAGAGATAAAGATAAAGATAGTTAGACGACAAAAATAATCTGGAGAGTTATGAAAAGCGCTTTTGGCCCTGTGCTTGTCTCATTAAACAAGCAGCAGTAATGGTCCCCAGCTGCAGCTTCACACAGCGCTGATGAGTAAGGCCAGGTTATCTTCAGTTCCGTCTCTCAGTATGTTCAACATCCTGTGGCCGTTACAAATTTAAACAATATGTGAACAAGAGCAAAAGTCATCTGCTCTATCAGTATGGCAGTTCTGTATTGTCTTTACCTAGAGAGCAGGGTGGAAGATATAAAAACGGAATTCTTTAAAGGAACAGTTCACCCAGAATTTAAAATTATGTCATTACTCAACCTCAACTAGTTCCAAACCTGTATGAATTGTATTTTAGTATTATATTTTTCCTGCTATGGAAGACAGTGGTGACCCAAAACAGCCTGGTTGAATTTTTTTTTTTTTCTTTCCCAAAACATCTTCCTTTTGTGTTTGACAGAACAAAGAAATTCATACAGGTTTGGAATTATTCGAGGACGTGCAAGTTACGAAAGAAATTTAATTTTTGGGGAACTATTCCTTTAAAAGGCAGCCTGAACACTGTCATGAAAAACTTAAACACAACAAAAACATTTCATCAGAGGAAGATGAGACAAATTTCTGTAATTAAATTTAACACGGCATTTAGAGTAAGCGCACTCCTAAATGCCACTTTCAACCTTTTTATTTTGTCTCAGCCTACTGGTAATTTAGCCATCATTTTCATTGCCTCTAAAATTAAGTTAGTAAATGAAGTGATCATAAAAGAACTGACCAAAATGCATATGTGAGTAAAACCCACATATCGTTTCTTTTTCCAGTCATTTATTTATTTCAAGTATACTCAATCAAGTATACTCGAGATTGCTCTTCTGTCTACACATCAGATTTTTATCTATAATCTATATTTTAATGCTTTTTTTGCTGAATACAATTTATTTAATGGTGACAGTAAAGACATTTATAATTTTATATTTAAGATAAAAATAGTGCAGCGATATCTATTTTTCATAGAAAATTCCGCAAAACAAAAATCTTCCACAAAAATATTGAGTAGTACAACAGTTTCTTCCAAAAGGTTTCTTCCAAAGTCAGCATATTAGAATGATTTCTGAAGGATCATGTGACAATGAAGACCGGTGTAATAACACTGCAATTCATCTTTGTATAAAAGGGCTTAAATACATAAAAAAAAATAATAATAACATTTTTACAACATTCCTATATGTTTGATCAAATAAAAGCAGAGTGTATGAGTGTTAGGAGACTTCTTTCAGAAACATTATCAAACTGTTACCTCTCCCAAACTTTGCTGTTGTGTGTGTGTGTGTGTGTGTATATATGTGTATATATATA
>NC_056700.1:22488714-22492596 GCF_018831695.1 Puntigrus tetrazona
ATATATAACAAATACATTCAGTACAAGTGAATTTTGAGTTGCAATATGTTTGATGATATTTTATGACATTTGTGAGATCGCAGTTAGCAAACATTACTCACCCTGATCTGTTTGTTCTCCTCTCGTAGCCGTTGCACCTCCGTCTGCAGTCTTTTACATTCCTCCATGATCTTCTTCACCTCTCCATCATCCAGACTGGAGACCATGGACTTCATAGACAATGTGGATGATTCCGACTTTGAGAGACTGGAGGATATCTTATTGCTTTCCATTTCATGCTGTGGCCACAATCAGGTTCACACACACACAGAGAGAGAGACTCATCAGCAAATGTATCCATAAAAGAGCCAAGAATCTGTTTTGCTTATTAGTTTTAAGACAGGGCTTCATGCCTGCTGTCTTTGTCATTTCATAAACTGCCTAGAGCTCAGCGCTAACATGAGGAAGAACATAAAAACCCATCCACTAACCGTTTTCTCATTTTCAGCGGGCATCTCAAAGACACATCTCAGCTTGGAGTCCATCAGATCCTCTGGCTTGGCGTCCTTCCACTGCATGAGAGAAGAACATCACATGTAAACACGCGCATACATACGATTATACACCAAATAAACACCTCATGAGCTGTTTACAAACCATAGCGACCTGTGTACATACACAGCGTTTTCAGGCTCATTTCCGATACGAAGGCCAGGGAAGATTTTCCGAAATAAACTCAGTACTACAGCATATTGACAGAAAATGGAAAATATCAAATGCAAACTGATCCCGGTCGTGGACGGTATTTGTCTTAAATTGTCTATTGAGCGAGTATCAAATCAGTCACTGTAGTTTTATCTTAGAAGAATACACAGCAAGCGGTGGGGCAGTTNAGTAGCCAGATCTCTGCTCTACATTTTCTTTCCGCTTCTCCATTCCTGACGTTTTCGTAACCTATTTATCGTTACATCTGCACATGCACACACATTTTCAGTATGCTCTATTTGGGGCGTCACTCAGAAAGCTTCAAAAGAGTTATGAACATGAGATTTGGATCATACTCTTGGGCCCCGTCAAACACCGCTGGAGTTATATGACATCTGTTTGTATTACTTGAACAGAAAACTCACACCATGTTGTTGCTCTATGCTGGAGGTTATCATAATATTATTGCTCTCTGGCACTGTAACACATACTGAAACACTAATATAATGCAAAATACTGTTTTATGACCAGTTGTGTTACTGTAAACTAAAACTATTACAACTATTTTTTTTGTTAAAAAATGTAAACTGAGAGAAACTAACTGAAATAAAAGTTACTGTTATGTTATCTTTCATGTTGTTAAAACTAAAAGAAATTAGTGCTGTCAAATGATTAATCGCATACAAAAATTTTGCTTACATTTGCAATATATAAATGTACCATATTGTTGTAATAAAAATAACAGTTAATTTAAAATACTAATACATATTATAGAGGTATATAAATAATATTTTTATAAGTTCACCATCTCTTAGCAGTTCTGTACATGCATATATAATTCTATAAATACATTTTGGTTATAGATTTAGGTTTTTACTACCTTTCATATACAAGCTTCACAGTGCTACTGAAAAGGAGCATACGCAACCAAAAGGAAATGCTACTAGCCTTAGCCTTGAGAAAGCAGGCGGAATGAATCCGTACTCACCACTCCCTCAGTGTCGGTCATGTCAGGCGGAGCCAGCAGAGACTGTACCATAAACTTGTGTTTGCTCTTCTCATTCGGATCATAATCGAATGGTTGCAGCATCACTGTAAATGCAAAACGAACACAAAAACATACTGACCAATTAATTTAGCATTTTCCAGACTTTTATTGGCAAGCTATTCAAAAGAGAACAGGAGACGAAGAAGAAGGAACCAGTTTGGGAAATCCAGATCCAGATTTGAACCTGTGCAGCCAACATGAGCAAATAAAGCCAAGCCAAGGCTCCAACATAATTTAGTATTTTAAGAAATAAGCACAGAGTAAAACTGCATTCTATTAGCATTAGCATGAGACAAATGCATTTCAACAGTCCAAATGTGATAAAACACTTGGGTGTAGAACATTACTCTCAAACAAAAAGATTTAGCTGTTCATTGCATATAATCCCACTACAAACGTTGCTGATAAAACTTCGGTGACCCCTGAAGGGTAATTTTTCTTACAGCTCCTAAACAGTGTTTTTCATGTTAATAATAACACATTCAGTCTTTAACTCAAACCAGGTGTTGGTGTGAGGAAGTTCACGTCTACAACCCCATCAGCACCATCCAAAAGAAGAAGGCCATGTTATTTGATGTCATTCCAACGCGCAAAAGCTAATTTAGAGCCGTTACTGTGATTTACAATGATCACTTTCTTATGCCTGGCGTGCAAGGGCTCTGGCACGGTTGAGATCGGTACTGAAGGCCGATTTCACCCCCATTGGCNTTTTTTTTTTTTTTTTTTTTTATAAACATTGGGGGTGAACGTGTGCGTGATTTTGGAAAACTGCTGCAAAGTTTCATTAAAAACAAATGATCTCTTAATTTCAAAGACTCTCTCAGATGTGGCTACCGCTGCCGAGCTCACAGAAGGTGCACGCCAACTCCCCCGCGAGTTAAAAACCTCATTCTGGTTTCGTGTGCCATTATGGCAATCAAGCACCGCCGATATTGCAAACTGGAAACAGACTGCTGAGACAGATTGGGAATGTCCTGTTTTGTCGGTCCCAATCTTCCCGACAGCACTTGAAAGAACTGTGTTTCACCGTCATCACCAAGGGGGTATTTTTACACGTATCTACAAAGGAAGAGGGTTTAAATGAGTCTTGACATGGCTTTATTTGTACAGCTCACATCATTAATATTTCTGAGGAAAAAATTGCACTGAGCAAATATTCAGATTTCTCACATGCAACCGTTGCTAACCTTGACCCAAGAAGTCTGTTCAAGTTCAAGCTATGATTTGATGTTGATGGTATAGTGATGTTATATTACTATAAGGACACACAGGCTTTGTTCACACTGCATATAAATCTGTTTTGTTGTCAATGTATAAAACAGACTGTCCACACTGTCATTTTGTAAACCTGTGATGTTTGATTATTTGATTTATCTAGTCTTGTAACTTTGCAAAAGGACACATTTCATTGATCAAAATTTACAGTAAAGACTTAAATATTCAAGCACATTCTGTTCTTTTGAGCTTTGAATTCATCAAAGGATCAAATGCATCAGTTTTTGAAAACTAATGCTTCTTAAGCAACAAATGAGCATTTTAGAATGATTTCTGAAGAATCATCAAGTCCGACATTTGAACTGTAGTGTATATGGGATAATATGCAGATCACAACCAAAATGACAAAAAACGATTAGATGCAATTACATTTCAAACCACATGTATATTTAAAAAACTGATTTCCTGCGTTCTGATGTTCAGACTACAAATGACTGATTTGAGTCAGACACACCAGGAAAAAAAATAATAAAAAAATCTAATTTTTGCTGCCTGTCTAAACAAAGACTGTATAGTCTAAGAATGAAGTGTTCTCATTCTTAACAATAAAATGGGCGGCTCCATGCTGACTGTGATTGACAGTTCTTTCTGGCAGTTCACTACTGACACAATCCAACACAAGCGAGGCAGTGATTTAATGATTATTACAGGAGGGGTGCATTCTTTCTTTAACAAAGAACATCTTTATGCGATGCTTAAATTTGCAAAATATGGAAAATGTTAGACTGAAGAAACAAAAAATATTTTTAAAAAACCTGATTAGCAATACAAATAATAAATAATTTAGGTATGCACACTGTTTGTTAGGAATCACTGTGCATGTAAAATGGAATGTTCATGTACGGAAAGGTTCTTCTAAATCCTTTTTTTTTTTT
>NC_056700.1:22492696-22495376 GCF_018831695.1 Puntigrus tetrazona
CGCTTGCACGGTGCTCCCTTGGGATGTTTAGAGCTTGGGAAATCTTTTAGTATCCAAATCCGGCTTTAAACTTCTCCACACCAGTATCTCGGACCTGCCTGGTGTGTTCCTTGTTCTTCACGGTGCTCTCTGCGCTTTAAACGGACCTCTGAGACTATCTCAGTGCAGGTGCATTTATACAGAGACTTGATTACACACAGGTGGACTCTATTTATCATCTTTAGTCATTTGGGTCAACATTGAATCATTCAGAGATCCTCACTGAACTTCTGGAGAGAGTTTGCTGCACTGAATAATTTTGCACGCCCAATTTTTCCGTTTTTTATTTGTTAAAAAAGTTTGAACTATCCAATAAATTTCGCTCCACTTCATGATTGTGTCTCACTTGTTGTTGATTCTTCACAATTACAGTCTTATAGCTTTATGTTTGAAGCCTGAAATGTGGCAAAAGGTCACAAAGTTCAAGGGGGCCGCATACTTTCTCAAGGCACTGTAATTTTAAGGCAATATGTACTGCAGCATTCATGAGTTTATGAGACGCCTGAGCTGTTGAATCCCTGATGAATGATTCTCATTAAATCAATGAACACAGCAGTCATTAGTGAAAATCATCAGATGACCTCAGAAGGCACAGGATACTTGAATATAGTCATATTAACTCCTGATACGGTGTGTTTTGAAGCTAGTTTATTTAATAATCACTCAATTGCATATTAAATAATCCCCATATTACTTCATATTAAATACATCCTCACACATAACATCATAAAAAATATATATATTTCACATAATGTCAATTTTTATGCTTCTTTATGCTCGTTGAAATCATTTAAATGTGGTCTTAATGTTTTATTAATGATATTCAAACTGATTAAATAATGACTAAAATGCAATACAGTGCATATGTTTTTCTTCCTGACTGCACTGAAAAAATGATTTTCTTAGTATTTTTGTCTCGTTCTTGAATCAAAGATGCATTTACTTAACAGGTAAACAAAAACAAAAATAATATCAAGAATCATACTTAGCCTTATTATTCTTACCTATTGGCAGATATTCTATACAAAATTGCATATTAAAAATATTACACCACAGCTAACTACGCTGCTCTTATATTAGAAACAAAAGCAAGTCTTTAAACGAATAAATCAAAAATGACAACATCGTTCACAAGNTTCATTTCTGTTTTGCTGATTCATTTCTGTTTTGCTGATTCATTTCTGTTTTGCTGATTCATTCCTGTTTTGCTGATTCTCTAGCCGTACAGAGGAAGACCAGATAGATTTTTTCATTCGAAGCTGAAAGCCAAGACTCGATTTGCTCAAAAAGCAACAAAAGCATGCGAGAAGCGCGTGTTGAAGCTCATAGGACTGACCTGAGATGATGAGCGTGGCCCCGGGGTCGATGATGCCGCTGTTCGGCCGTACGCAGTACCTGCGCGGCGCTGTGGTCTTCACTTTGAAGCATACTTTTCTATCTGAAGGATTCTTTAGCTTCAGGTTAGCGGTGACGACGTCTGTGAAAGGCCCTGAGAAGAAGAGGAGAAGGCAAGCCGCTCAGTATCTGCTTCACACGATTTTAAAAGCACTCGTTTATTTTATTTTTCATAAGAGAAGCCGTTAAGATCATCGGTGAAAGTAAAGCTCCTGGAAACAATCGCTCCTCAAAGGCTTTTCTAAATAAAGCGGAGCTGCTTCAGCCCGGTAAGAGCTGATCTGGAGATCTTCTGATGTTTACTTGATCAGATCTGACAGAGAAAGACGGGAGAAGCTGGATGTTTATACGGTTATGAAATGCGGTACGGGGTCGTGTGATCCCGTAACAATCCCAGACGGCCACGGAAGACAACGACGGAGATGCCAGCACTTCAAACAAAGGCAGAGAAGAACGGATTCGAACAGTCTCTGAAGCAAACCAGCACAAAGACGCCGCTGTGTTTAAACCGGTCACAGTCGGCCGCCTTTATTAAATCACCTAATGGCTTAATTGCCGTGAAAAATCACAATTTACCGGCATTTCGTACAAAAAGAGACATCGGTCAAAGACGGCGAGTGTCTTCACGTAAAACAACATCACACCACGCACTCCCACAATCCTCAACACATGACCCGAGCGGGCCTTCTGTGGCTCGAATTCAACCTTTATACATAAAAAGAGCAATGTCTGTGACCCTCGAGCTGATCAGATGCTGGACTCCTTCTTCTGAGCAAAACATACTGTATATTAGAAGCGTAAGGTTCACAAACGTGGCTGAGAAAACGATGTTAAAGTTGGCATGAAAGCATTAAAGCGCACGGATAAACAACAGAAACAGTGTCACGGCAGAATAAATGACATTAACCTGCAGTCTAATGAACGGTGTGTGAAAGTACTAAGTGACCCGAGAGCATACAAGCAGACAGAACCAGATTTGATGAAGTTATATTGAAAAGAATTCTTTTATGCCAAACATCATTAAAATATTAAGCTAATATCATGTTCCATGAAAANTACTATGCATCCTAACAAACCATATAAAAAGTTGTTTTTTTTTTTTAAAAAAGACCCTTAGGACTCACATAACAGGTTTTATTCAGCTTCCTCACTTCAAGAAATAATATAAAATATTAATTTAATTAAATTTAATTAAAGTTCATCAATAAATTAAATGCTAATACTTAATTGTAAATAGAAATATATT